>NC_090371.1:40952699-41042699 GCF_036365525.1 Heterodontus francisci
CTCATTCTTTAAAACTCTAGAGAATACAGGCCCAGTTTCTGCAATCTCTCCTCATAAGACAATCCTACCATCACAGGGATTAGTTTGGTGAATCTCTGTTGCACTCCCTCTATCTCCTTCCTTAGAGAAGGAGACCAAAACTATACACAATACTCCAGGTGTGGTCTCACCAAGGCTGTATACAATTGCAGCAACACATCTTTACTCATGTACTCAAAACCCCTTGTAATGAAGGCCAACATACAATTTGCCTTCTTAATTGCTTGCTGCACCTGCATACTAGCTTTGAGTGACTCATGAACAAGGACACCCAGGTCCCTTTGGACATCAACACTTCTCAAAGTCTTACCATTTAAGAAATACTCTTTTTTTCTACCAAAGTGGATCACTTCACACTTATTCACATTATATTCCATCTGCCATGTTCTTGCCCATTCACTTCGCCTCTCCAAATTCCCTTGAAGCCTCCTTGCATCCTCCTCACAACTTACATTCCCACCTAGTTTTGTGTCATCAGCAAACTTGGAAATATTACATTTGGTCCCTATATCCAAATCATTGATATAGATTGTGAATAGCTGGGGCCCAAGCACTGACCCTTGTGGTACTCCACTAGTAACAGACTGACATCCTGAGAATGACCCGTTTATTCCTACTCTCTGCTTTCTGTCTGTTAACCAATTCTCAATCCATTGTAGTATATTACCCCCAATCCCATATGTTCTAATTTTGCTTACTAACCTCTTGTCTAGGACCTTATCAAAAGCCTTCTGAAAATCCAAATACACCACGTCCACTGGTTCTCCTTTATTTATACTACAAGTAACATCCTCAAAAAAACTCCAGCAGGTTTGCCGAACATGATTTCCCTTTCATAAATCCATGTTGATTCTGCCAATTGGACCATTATTTTCCAAGTGTCCAGTTATCACATTCTTTATAATAGATTCTAACCTACTACTGATGTCAAACTAACAGGTCTGTAGTTCTCCGTTTTCTCTCTTGCTCCTTTCTTAAATAGTGGGGCGACTTTCCAGTCTGCAGCAACCCTTCCAGAATCTTTAGAATTTTGAAAGATAACCACCAATGTATCCATTATCTCTATAACCACCTCTGTCAATACTCTGGGATGTAGCTCATCTGGTCCAGGGGGTTTATCAACTTTCAATCCATCAATGCATCTATGTCTGTCAATATTGCAAGCAAGGTTGGCCGCAACATAGTCCCAAGGGTAAAAGGATGACATTCTTCTTCGTACACAGAAGACACTTACCATAATCGATGATTTACTGATATATGACGAGAGAGTGGTGATTCCAGAGTCACTCCGGGTAGCTTTCTTGGTGAAAATACACCAGGGTCATATGGGAATAACTAAATGTAGAGCACGGGCTCAGGGGTCCAAATGGTGGCCACGAATATCAAAGGATATTGAAAAAATGGTCTCAAACTGTCATGCATGTGCAATTTACAAACAGGATCAGAGAGAACCTATGATCTCCACCCAATTCCCAACCCGACTGTGGGAACGTTTGTTGATGGATCTATTCAGCTTTGATGGAAAATCCTATCTAATTGTAGCAGATTACTTTTCAAGGTGGATCGAGGTTAAACGTATGTACATAACAACAGCCATTCGAGTGTTACAAGAAATCTTCGCAAGACATAGTATAGCTGATCAGACAGTGTCCAATAATGGACCACAATTTGCAAACGATTACTTCAAAAACTTTGTGGGGAACAGTGGATTTGTACATCTAACAAGTTCCCCTAGGTATTCACAATCTAACAGAGAAGGTGAGTGAGCAGTCAGAATTATTAAAGCACTGTTAAAGAAAATTCAAGAATTCCAATTAGCATTTCTGAACTGCAGAACTACTCCATTTGCATGCATATTAGCACCATCCAAATGTTAATGGGAAGAAAACTTAGGATACAACTTCCAATTTTGCAGAATAAATTACTTCCAGGGATACAAATGCAGAATTATCAGAGAGTTCAAGACAGAAAAAGTCTTATCGAAAGAAACAAGCCCATAATAATAACAGGAAATACCATACCAGGAACATATCAAATTGGCAGAAGGGCAAAACATATGGGTACAAGACCAAAGCAGAGAAGAAGTAATTCTGCAGAGAGGAGAATTAACAGCGATCTTATCTACCAAGACCTTCAGAAGGTACTTTACAAAGAAACAGAAGGAATCTTATTCCTTTACATCAAAGATGTCGATCAATCATTGGACTAATCAGATGTTGAACCTGAAATTCAGAAAACACAGGATACTACAGACCTCAAATGAAGGCCGTCCAAGTCAAGAAACAAGAGTTCAGAAAACGATTACCAATCTTCCACATCTGACGACAAGTTCAGGGAGAGTTGTGAAACCTGTTGAAAGATTGAATCTATGAAATCAGAGACCTGCAGGGAGATGGGATAGTATATAAATAAAAAGTGAATGGATGTAAGTAGATATATTTGGATAAAGACTTGGGGCTGGATCTTGTTCTCCGGTGCAGAAAATGGTGTCTGCCATGCACTGGCCCTGCACCGCCACACTGCCGTGAAATGCGTCCAGCGGGCACTTAGCATATGGACAGCGGCCAACCCCTCTCCCCACACCCCCCCCCCCCCACCCAATCACGTGGCGGGGCGGCATTGGCGATGTCGCTCATGGCATCACCTGATGTAAGAGCAGGTGCTGGCGCCATTTTAAAGACTGTCAGCCCTTACATTTTCACGCTGCTGAAATCAGCCTGGCACAGGTCAGACTGTCAGGAATTTTTCCAAAACACCCTTTATGATTGATAATATATAAAACGGGATAAAAAAAAAGGAAACTTTTTTCAATCACTGCCTTCCCAATAGGCATTACAGAACAGTTAGAAAAGGTAACTAATGTCTCCTAATATCCATTCTTGAATTCTGTTTCACCCTCAAACAATAGCGGAGCATTTGACTGCATCAAGATGGGTGCATTAGGAGCACCCCTTACACAACAAGCATTACCTGCATAACTTTTTTGCCAGTGGATGTGTACAATCTAGATGTTTTTGCAGCAGTAAACCATTAAGTTGATGAAAGGTCCACAAATGGCAATTTGAGTCAATCATGGATGCCTTGTAGTCTGAAAGACAGTGGGCTAGAGCTTGACTTCATGCGATTGGGTAAAGCAGGTGATAGTGAGATGGCAGCCCATTTTACATGTTACATATTTTGTATTTCTGTTGACTTCAATGGAGAGCTGTAGAACTGGCTCCCACTTGCTATCACCCATTCTACATGATAAACAAAGTCTAGATCTACCCCAGAATGAAAACAATCTCTCTAATATAGCAATGAACTGCATGTCTGCTGACTGAGCTGATGTCTCACCTGGAACCTGAAAGGAACGGTGGACCTTTAATAAGGTGGGCAGTTACATTTCTATCTTTAGTGTCTTCTGGCTGTTGCTCCTTCGCTGCTGGTTTGGTGCAGAAATGGACAAAAGTTCATACATCTAGGTAACGAGCAGCATATTTTTTTTTACTGTCGTGAATGTGATATATTACTTGGGATATTAAGTGCTGATGGGCTTCCCCATGTTCTTGGATATGGCATCGCATTCCTTGTTTTTCCTCCTCCAAGTGTCCAACAAAGACACTTTTGATGTTACACCCATCCTGCTGTGTTTTTTGAAAGATTCTACATTGACTCTTTACTTAACAAGCAAAATTTTAAAAAATGATAGAAGTAAATAGCACAGAGCAGTTTCTTGTTTCACAGTATCAGCCATTCCTGGGTATCCCTTAGTGTGGCAAGAGCAGAAGGACCCAGAAGTACAAAGGACATACGAGGCACACAACCCACTGAACTAACTAACCTGTGCAGGGAACAAACAATGATAATGTTAGCTACCTTGGTGCAACCAAGAAGCACTGCATAGTGCAATTCAGGCTTAACAGTGAGATTTCTGCTGAGGTGTGGCACCTGATCCATGAAGACCAGCAGGAATACTCAATCACTGGTGCTGCACTACTTGTTACAGTTAAGGTTACCACTGCCCTCAACGTACATACCACAGGAAAATGAGCATTACAACTTTGGCTCTCAGCCATCTCTATGCATTCCACACCCGGGCTCATTAATGTTTCCTCATTTATATCAGTTAGGGGGTGAATTAATTGCTTCAGAAATAATGAAAGATTATTAGTACAGAGGCCGTGTTGTTGGCTGACCTCTTGTCATTCTTCTGTATAAAATTATTTAGCTTTAAATAACCTTTTCAAAATTACATGGAGCCGCTATTTTACTGCTCATAAGAAACTATTTTAAAGAGATTACTTTTTTTAATGAACAAAAAAGGAAAATATATTCACATAAGACAACACAGTAAGGATACTCATTATAACGCTGCATGTTAGCAAAACATTTCAACTGAGATCAGAAAGTAAAATTGTCATGGGAACCTATTTTTCAGGAAACAAGTTAATATTAGAATCTTAGAATCTTACAGCACAGAAAGAGGCCATTTGGCCCATCATGCCTCTGTCAACTCTTTGAAAGAGTTATCTAATTATTCCCACTTCTCCGTACTTTACCCCTAACCCTGCAATGTTGCATGGCTATCTGTTAAAATAATTATCCATGACTGTGCTTTATCTATGAAATTAACACTAATTTCTCGTGAATGTCCTGCTTATTCAACTGTAGATCTCTCATTAGGATATTTCCCCAAAGCCATAAAATATATAAGAATCGCAGTTTGATATTGTAAAATGTAGAACCTGGAGTTTTTTGTAGAAAATCTGGTGGCATGTTAGCCTTCAATGCTATCCCAAAAAATTTTCTTAACATTACTTAACATCACAGAATTAGCAGAGGCAAATGTGACTGAAAGGGGTATTAATTCAGCTTTGTGCCTCCATTGCAACACAATTTATGATACATTAGGCTGCTCTATAGCAATGTTGTCACTGGATGCCATTGAGTACACTTACAAAATCCAATAGATCATGTGCTGCTGAGATAATTAGAACTCTCACCAGAGGGATCCAACCTGCCAGGGTTGAGTAATGTTGATTGGAACAGATTGATATCCTGGAGTATCATTAGACCATCCTCAAGGGTCAGAGTGAAAAAAAATCACAGAGCTTTACTGTCCTAAAGGTTTTACCTATGGTTATGCAACCCCTCTGCAGCATTAAGTAAGTTTGGGAAAGTCCTTGGGCATTATTTTGACTTTGTACAGTAGTGTTAAAGGGGAAATATTGGATTATCCGTCCATTAAACATCTCTCCCGATTTTCACTCCAATAGAACTCAATGGAAATGAAAATCAGGAGAGGTCATAACCATCTGATATCACCTGTGTTACACATTCATCCAAAGTCCTCCATTGACCATGCACATTACCCTGTCAGATGGAGGAATCACTCTCTGCTGGCCAAATGACATATTCCATATTCTCTTATGTTAACATATTTCTTCTAGCTATAGGGTAGCACAAACGCAAGAGACTGAAAAACAGTGAAGCTCAAATGACTTCCCCCCACACCCCCCCTCCCCCAATCATTAATCACAATTGGTTATCGGTGTAATCAATAGAGGATTTTATTGAACTGGGTCAGTCAACCAAAAAGGTCAATCTGTTGCCTCAGCTAAATCCAATATGAGAGAGTTCAAACTGGTAACTTGTTTAAAATGAAATGAAATTAAAGAGAAAAGAGTCCCACCTGAAATGTTAACCAATTTTTCTCTTTCAGATGCTGATTGACCTGCTGCACTTTTCCAGGATTTCAGATTTCCAGCATTTGCACAGTTACTTCATTTAGAAGGGCGGGAAGATGGAAAATCACATTGGATTTGCCCTCTGCGATGGTACACAGAGTTTAGCATGAGATACAGTTAGCACACATGGGAAGCCAACATTTTAAAATGATGCCACATATCAGCATGGTTACCCTGGAAACGTTGCATACCATTTGCAGTCTTTGTCACCTCCACAGCATACTAACCTGGTGGTACTCTTTATTGCAGGGTGACCCCCGTCACAAAATAGAGCCACCCCTTCTCCTCGGGAATACTTGCAGCAGGGCCTCCAAAGGGAGGGTCACTGAATGGTGCAGTTCATCCCTCTTGTCTGTGTTCAACTACTTCATCCCCCACCAACTCACTCAATTGCAGGGCTGCTTTAAAGGCCGACCAGCAGCTCTTTAAGTGCTGCTGGTGCCGGATAATCCACCACCGCACCCATGGCATTCAGTTTGCAGTGCCATAGGTTTATTATAATGAGCTGAGCCCATTATACCAGCATGTAGAAAATGTTGAGCAAAGCAGTGCCCACAGCAATTCTGTTTAACACTGTTTGCCATTTTGAAAACACGGGTGCTGAGGATTGGTAATTTCCTTTGCCATTTATAGAATCTTATGTATATTTGCCAGCCTGCATTTATTCCAAGGCCACTGTTGAGGTTCACACAGTCCACAAAAAGGATACTTTGCAGGGAATTTTAGATTAACCAACCCCCAACCCCACACCCCGGCAGGAAACTGACAAGATCGGGTTGATCGCTGGTTTTACATCCCTCCCAATTTCATTCTCCATAGATTTTGGATTTGACTTGATTCCATCAGTTAGGTTAAAATTAACTCCTTCATTCCAGTGGAAGAAACAAACTGATATTAACAGGTACAAGCAGCACATGCAAGCTTCTCTCCATAATCCAGAGATCTAGAATTATTTGGAACTTCAGCTCATGATGCTTTTCAAACAAGAAAAATACTGCACTCGGAGGCAGTGAATCCCATCCAGTCTATCAACCATGACATCTCACCTGCTCAGGAGTTCCAAATCTTTCACCATTATAAGAGGGCTGTTGTCAGCCCCCAGCTTACTCTCTTTTTTTGAATCCACAAAGTTTACCCATTTTCTCTCTCATGCAGGAGTTATCTTGCAGGAGTTTGGCAGAATGAGTAATATATATGCCTGTATCACTAGGTGAAATTTCATTGTACATCAAATGTGACATAAACTACAGACTGATAAGCTTAGTTTAGAAAGCACAAACACTTTCTTTGTGTCTGTTTTTCCAACAGAAGTAATTTTATTTTCTTTATAAATATGAATACTTTAGTTCAGGTTCAGATATTTTATGAAGAATCATTGTTTAATTAAAAAGATTCTGACTACCATAGCCATATCCAACACAGATATTTATTGGAAAGTCCATTACCTTTGGATGATAGGTCAACGTCCAGGGGTAAGAGAGGCTTGTGCAGCTCCTCATGAACTCTGGTACTGGCAACTGGAAGAGCTCAGGATTTATGTTTTTTGTGTCTGAGCAGATGTTTGGCGCTGCATATAAATGTGTTGGATGGTGGGTCAGTGGTGACGTGACTATTACTGCCTTTGTATGATGGGAAAAGTTTACAATGGATGTCTAGTTTGGCTATTCATTTGATGGCCTCCTGACTTACTGAGTGGAGAAATGAGGTGCCTCCTGCAGCAGATTTTAGTGGGCAGGTTGATGTGATGTGTTCGATTGTTTGGGATTCATGGCCACAATCTTCCACTTGTGGAACAGGTGGCCACATTGTCTATGCCCTGTGTGGATTCAGTTGAGCATTGTCCACTGTCCTCAGGGCAGTCAAAGTCAAGGAGTTCTACTGCTGGATCAGTTATAAGGTTCTTTCTGCTCCATGTGCCCCATGACACCATTCAGTTGGATAATGGGTTGATACCAGCTGCATGAATATTAGCTGCTGTTGCTCAGAATGGCCGGCATGATGGTAAACTTTTCCAATGTGACTTTTTAAAGTCTTCATGAATGGGAAGGTCGATGTTCCACATGATATTTTTCCATTTCACTGGACATGTTAGTGCCATGGTGGATGGTAGGTGGGACAGCATGAGGTACCACTCTGTTGGAGTAGACTTAACTGCCCCAACGCTGTCCTCATAACGATGTTTAGCTTTTTAAAAAAATTCTTTCACAGGATGTGGGTGTCGCTGTCTAGGCCAGCATTGTTGCCCATCCCTATTTGTCCTTGAGAAGGTGGTGGTGAGCCACTTTCTTGAACTGCTGCAGTTCCTGGGTTGTAGATGCACTCACAATGCTGTTAGGAAGAGAGATCCAGGATTTTGATCCAGTGGCAGCGAAGGAATGGTGATATAGTTCCAAGTCAGGATGGTGTGTGGCTTGGAGGGGAACTTGTAGGTGGTGGTGTTCCCATGCATCTGCTGCCCTTGTCCTTTAAGGTGGTAGAGGTCATGGGTTTGGAAGATGCTATCGAAGGAGCCTTGGTGCGTTGCTGCAGTGCATCTTGTAGGAGGTACACACTGCTGCCACTGTGTGTCGGAGGTGGAGGGAGTGAATGTTGAAAGTGGTGGATGGGGTGTTAATCAAGCGACTGCTTTGTCCTGAATGGTGTTGAGCTTCTTGAGTGTTGTTGGAGATGCACCCATCCAGGCAAGTGGAGAGTATTCTATCACACTCCTGACTTGTGCCTTGTAGATGGTGGACAGGCTTTGGGGAATCAGGAGGTGAGTTACTCGCCACAGAATTCCCAAACTCTAACCTGCTCACAGTACGTAAATGTCTGGTCCAATTCAGTTTCTGGTCAGTGGTAACCCCCAGAATGTTGACAGTGGGGGATTCAGCGATGGTGATGCGATGTCAAAGGGAGATGGTTAGATTCTCTCATGTTGGTGATGGTCATTGCCTGGCACTTGTGTGGACCGAATGTAAGTTGCCACTTATCAGCCCAAGCCTGAATGTTGTCCAGAACTTGCTGCATCTGGACAAGGGCTGTTTCATTATCTGAGGAGTCGCAAATGGTGCTGAACATTGTGCAATCATCAGCAAACATCCCCACTTCTGATTTTATGATTGAAGGAAGGTGATTGATGAAGCAGCTGAAGATGGTTGGGCCTAGGATACTATCCTGAGGAACTCATGCAGTGATGGCCTGGGACTGAGATGATTGACCTCCAACAATCACAACCATCTTCCTTTGCGCTAGGTATGACTCCAACCAGTGGAGAGTTTTCCCCCGATTCCGATTGACTCCAGTTTTGCAAGGGCTCCTTGATGCCATACTCGGTCAAATGCTGCCTTGATGTCAAGGGCAGTCACTCTCACCTCACCTCTTGAGTTCAGCTCTTTTATCAATGTACGGACCAAGGCTGTAATGAGGTCAGGAGCCGAGTAACCCTGGCAGAACCCAAACTACGCGTCACAGAGCAGGTTATTGCTAAGCAAGTGAATACTTTTTGTGTACGAGACATACCTGAGCAATTTTCCACATTGCCAGGTAGACGCAAATGTTGTACTTGTACTGGAACAGCTTGCCTAGGGGCGCAGTTCTAGAGCACAGGTCTTCAGTACTATTGTCGGAATGTTGCCAGGGTCAATAGCTTTTGCAGTATCCAGTGCCTTCAGTCATTTCTTGATATCGCGTTGAGTGAATCGAATTGGCTGAAGACTGGCATCTGTGATGTTGGGGGCCTCGGGAGGAGGCCAGAATGGATCATCCACTTGGCACTTTTGGCTGAAGATGGTTGCAAATGCTTCAGCCTTGTCTTTTTCACTGATGTTCTGGGCTCCCCTTCATTGAGGATGGAGATATTTATGGAGCCTCCTCCTCCTCCTGTTAATTGTTTAATTGTCCATCACCATTCACGAATGGATATGGCAGGACTGCAGGGCTGAGATCTGATCTGTTGGTCATGGGATCGCTTAACTCTGTCTATTGCATGCTGCTTCCACTGTTTGGCATGCAAGTGGACCTGTGTTGTAGCTTCACCAGGCTGACACCTCCTTTTTAGGTATGCTTGGTATTCTGGCATGCCTTCCTGCACTCTTCATTGAGCCAGGGTTGGTCTCCCAATTTGATGGTAATGGTAGAGTGGGGGATATGCCGGGCCATGAGGTTACAGATTGTGGTTGAATACAATTCTCCTGCTGCTGATGACCCACAGCGCCTTATGGATGCCCAAATTTGAGTTGCTAGATCGGTTCGAATCCTATCCCATTTAGCATGGTGGCCATGCCACACAACACGATAGAGGGTATCCTCAGTGTGAAGACGGGACTTTGTCTCCACAAGGACTGTGCAGTGGTCACACCTACCAATACTGTTGTGGACAGATGCATTTGCAATGGTAGATTGGTGAGGATGAGGTCAAGTCGGTTTTTCCCTCTTCTTGGCTCCCTCGCTACCTACCGCAGACCCAGTCTAGCAGATATGTCCTTTGGGACTCGGCCAGCTCGGTCAGCAGTAGTGCTACTGAGCCACTCTTGGTGATGGACATTGAAGACTCCCACCCAGAGTACATTCTGTGTGCTTGCCACCCTCAGTGCTTCTTCCAGATGGTGTTTCACATGGAAGAGTACTGATTCATCAGTTGAGGGAGGGCAGTAGGTGATAATCAGCTGGAGGCTCCCATGCCCATGTTTGATCTGATGCCATGAGACTTCATGGGGTCCAGAGTCATTATTGAGGACTCCCAGGGAAACTCGCTCCCTTCAATTAATAGATCTGGAATTATAAAAAGCTAGTCTCAGTAATGACTTTATATCACTGTGCCACCGCCTCTGTCCTGGGATTTGAACCAGTGTCCCCAGAGCATTAGCCTGGACCTCTAGATTTCTATTTCAGTGACTTTACCACTATCTCCCTGGCAGTTGCATGATCTTTGTGTGATGGCTGCAGGACTATGAAGCAGAGCAGTACTTTGCACCAGGGTAGAGTAGGGTCACTGTTGTGGTGCGAAGTGTTCTGGCTGTGCTCCTGCATGACAATCCAGTGAGTTTCCAGAATGATAGGTGAGATTCTTATTCAGGGTAACATCCAGGTATTTTGGGTGGGGTTCTTGGGTAATTTACTTTCCCAAGAAGGAAACATTGAGTTCTTTCCCAGCGGCATTGTTGTTCAGAAGGAATGTCAACACAACGCTTCTTCTCTGGATTGGGGCGGAAATGTCAGGTCGGGAAGTAGCATTCCAGTTGGTCCGGGTGACAAGTGAGCATCCTGCTTGGTTCCTTAACATTGATGCCTGCATCAGTAATGCTATGTCATTGGCACTTTCTGGGATTTGATGCATTGCATGTCCGCCATATAGATATTGAAAAATATCTGTAGCAGACCATTGTTGAGCATCCATGTTCAGCTGGTCTTGTCAGCGAGATGGATGCGTAACTTATGGTTGCTTTTAGGATGTTGATAAGCCTAAGAGTTTTGTGGCATTGAATGATTGTTGAAAGATTCAGTTGCAGGCCTTCATGCCAGGCAGTGTCGTATACTGATGACAAGTCTATGAAGGCAGCTCCAGTCTTCAGCTGCTTCTAGATCCCAGCCTCAATGTTGGTAGTGAGTGCAAGGACCTGGTCAGAACAGCTTCTTCCTTCTTTGAAGTCTGCCTGCTCATTTGGAAAGGCTGCTTCGAAAACTGTCTGCTTAAGGACGAGCCATTCAACCATCTTCTGGATTGTAGATAGAAGGGAAATGGAATGGTAGCTTTTGGGATCGTTGGCTGACTTTTCTGACTTCAGGATGGACATGACTTAGGAATGGCACCAGACGTCCAGGATTATCCCAGTGCTAAGGATGTTGGAGGCGGGTTTGTCAAGCCACAACTGTCCATTCAAGTCCTGGTTCTTGACGAATTCTGCGTAGATGCCATCCTTCCCGGTGGCTTTCCCAGACCTGATGGCTGTCAGCGCTGTGCCACCTCTTTGGTGGTGAAGGTCATTGAAAAAGTGCTGGGTGGAGTGACTTTTTGCAGAGAGAGCTGAAGCAGCTTTTTTACTAGGCATTTGTTTTCGATGGTAGTCGCTGCCTTTGAGTCGGTTTGCAGGCAGACAGCAATGGCATCTTTGGTACCTCATGTGGAGGCGGTGAGGTGGTGCCGAGCCGGCAAAGCAATTTCCAAGGTTTCCTGCTGTGAAGTGAGAAATCCCAGTTTTCAATGGTTTCTCACCATTGTGTTAATCTGCCTATCTCTCCTCTTGCCCACTCTGAGCTCATCCTGTCCATGAGATCCACTTCCTGTTCTCTCAACGCTATTTTCACCAAATTGCTGACCACCTAACCTTCCCCCCTGGTCCCATGTTAGCTGATATTGTTAATGGTTTTCTGTCTCCTTTAAATCTATAGCCATCATCCTTCAAAAAAACTCAACCCTTGAACCAACCGTCCGTGCAAACTACCACCCCATCTCCAACCTCCCTTTCCTTCCAATATCCTTGAATATGCTGTTGCCTCCCAAATCCCCGCTTATCTTTCCCGAAACTCCAATTTTGAATCCTTCCAATCTGGTTTCTGACCCAGCCACAGTACCGAAACGGCTCTTTTCAAAGCCACAAGTGACATCCTATGTGACTGTGACAAAGACAAATTATCCCTCCTCATCCTTCTAGAGCTGTCTGCAGCCTTTGATGTAGGTGACCACGCCATTCTTCTCCAACGCCTCTCCACTTTTGCCCACTTGCCTGGTTCCATTCTTATCTATCTAATTGTAGCCACTTACAATGGCTTCTCTTCCTGCTCCTGCACTGTTGCTTCTGGTGCTTCCCAAGGATCTATCCTTAGTCCTTTCCTATTTCTCATCTACATGCTGCCTCTCGGTGACATCATTCAAAAGCACAGCATTAGTTTTCAATGTACACTGATGACACTCAGCTCTGCCTCATCACCACCTCCCTTGACTCCTCCACTCTTGCTAAATTATGAGACAGCTTATCTGACATCCAGTACTGGATGAGCAGAAATTTTTTCCAATATTGGAAAGCCATTATCTTCTGTCCCCACTCCAAACGTCATTTCCTAACTATTGACTCCAATCCTCTCCTTGGCAACTATCTGAGACTAAACCAGACTGTTGGCATCCTTGGTGTCATATTTGACCCCAAGATGAACTTCCGGCCACATAGCAGTGCCTTAACTAAGACTGTCTATTTCCACCATAATACCACCTGACTTTGCCCCTGCCTCAGCTTGTCTGTGCTGGAATACTCATTCATCCCTTTGTTATGTTTAGACTTGACTATTCTAACTCTCTCCTGGCTGGCCTTCCACATTCTATATTCCAAAAACTTGAGGTCATCCAAAACTCAGCTACCCATGTCCTTAATTGCACCGTCGCATTCACCTATCACCCCTGCACTCACTGACCTACACAGACCGCCCCCAGTCAAGTAATGCCTTGATATTAAAATTCTCATCCTTGTTTTCATATCCCTCCATGCGCTCACCCCTTGATATATCTGTAATCTCTTCCAGCCCTACAACCTTTCGCGATATCTGGGCTCATATAGTTCTAGCCTCTTGAGCAGTCCTGATCTTAATTGCTTCACCATTGATGGCTGGGCCTTTAGCTGCCGAGACCCTAAGCTCTGGAATTCCCTCCTTAAAGCTCCCTGACTCTCTACCTCAGTTTCTTCCTTTAAGAAGACCCTTAAAACCTCTTTGACCAAGCTTTTGGCCATCTGCCCTAATATTGCCTTATGTAGCTTGGTGTCTAATTTTTGCTTTATAGTGCTTCTGTGAAGTGCCTTGGGAGGTCTTATTATGTTTAAGGCACTATATAAATATAAGCGGTTGTTGTAGTCATTCCCACTGAAATTGTGATGAACTGGGAAATGATTTGCAATAAAACACAATAAAATTTGTAATTTGAGTTAATTAGAATGAAAATTTAAAAAATGATTATAATCATTAGTTTTTGTGGGGAATGGACAGTGCAGTGAGATACTACATTGTCCTTTCATTCTGAAACCAGGCTCTCCATCACCCAAACTGAAGTGATCATAGTCTTTTCTCTGGCTAGAACGGCCCTGATTAGTGTCTGAAACCAGCTCCTAATGGAAACTGCTCATGAGGCCAAACTTATTTTAACCCTCTTGAGTAAACTTTCAGAAACAACATTGTTCCTTCCAGACATTGGTTCAGTTGAGGATTTTCTGTAAATTTCTACCTATACCAGCAAAGAACTTGTGATTAAAAGGAGCAGTTTTCTGATGATGTCCTTTCAGCAGGAAGTCTCACGTGCCAGGACCACATATTGGAAGTTTGGATGCGTGCTGTGTGCATTTTATCTGACCAAATGGATTTCTACTATGCCCTGCTAGCAAGGAGCCTCAGCCACTGGATAAATGGAGAGTTGCCACAGAATGGGAAGAGGATTTACAGGTCGGAGCTTGAAAAACAGTTGAACTTTCCTGAATTTCTCTCGACTTCTTCTGAAGGATTGCCATAAACTTGGCGCACATTGGTGGAAGCCCCCTGAGGAGTGATGTAAGTGACCTTTATAGCCATTTACACCATTGTTCTGCAGAATTCTGCCAAAGTGATGTGGGCAATCAGGAGAATCACTGCAGAAATGCAGAATGGAAGCCTTTATTAGACTTTTGCGAGCAGGGAGGGAAGAAACAAGGCAGTGCTTTGAGAATCTGTTCCAGAAGACCAGGGCAAGAGGCTAAAAGGTGGGCCAAAATTATTGCAAATGAAATTCAAAATGAGCGAAACATCAGAGCATTCTGATAAATTAGAGTTTGCTCACAATAAAAATCTGCTTCCGTTTTTTGATTCAGATCTAGCAATGCTATTGAAGCACTGAAAGAGTTAGTTCAAACAAGGAGCGGGATTAATTGTGAGGCTGATATGTGGCAGATATAATTTGTGCCACACAAGTGCCAGGCAATGACCATCTCCAACAAGAGAAAGTCTAACCACCTCCCCTTGACATTCAATGCCATCACCTGAAACTGGACCAGCCAAATAAATACTGTGGCTACAAGAGCAGGTCAAAGGCTGAGAATTCTGCGATGCGTGACTCACATACTGACTCCTCAAAGCCTTTCCACAAGGCACAGGTCAGGAGTGTGATGGAGTGCTCTCCACTTGCCTAGATGAGTGCAGCTCCAACAACAATCAAGAAGCTTAACAGTTTCCAGGACAAAGCAGCCCACTTGATTGGTACCCCATCCACCACCCTCAACATCCACTCCCTCCACCACCGATGCATCGTGGCAGCAGTGCACACCATATACAAGTTGCACTGCAGCAACTCATCAAGGCTCCTTCGACAGCACCTTCCAAACCTGTGACCTCTAGAACCTGGAAGAACGAGCAGCAGGAGCATGGAAACACTGCCACCAGCAAGTTCCCCACTAAGTTACACGCCATCCTGACAAGGAAATATATTACCGTTCCTTTATCATTGCTGGGTCAAATTCCTGGAACTCTCTATCTAACAGCACTGGAAGGAATACCTTCACCATACGGACTTGAGCAGTTCAAGAAGACAGCTGATCACCACTTTCTCAAGGGCAATTAGGGATAGGCAATAAATGTTGGCCTTGGCGGTGATGCCCACATCCCATGACTGAATAAAACAAATTGGATGGGTCTTTTAGAGAGCCAGCACAGGCCCGATGGGCCAAATGGTTCTAAAAAGACTAACAGGTGATGCCAGCTGCATTGCACTGACGCTGTTACTCTAACTGCCAGTTGCAAAGATAAATTGTGATCTACAGTGGTGTTAGATCAAAATGAAAATAATAATAATAATTAGAAAACGATCTTTCTGTTTCTTCACTTTTTTTATTAAAAGGATCGAAAATTTGAGAAAAAAATCCACCCTGGAATACAGTAAGTGCAGCCAACAGATTTTCACCAAGACAGCAGCAGCAGCGATGGAGTTAACCTAGATGGTTGTGCTGTTTGAAATGGCTCCATGGTTCGTGTATGGCTCTCTGCTTCCCCTGTTAATCTGTATTTTACGAGTGAGAAGCTTTGCATTATGCAAATCGTTAGATAGGAACAGGTGACATTTCTGCAAAGAACATGATCAGCGGCCCAGACCTGCAGTGGGCTGTTGATTTATACATTAGTATCTGTCACCAAAATTGTAGATGGCTTGATCTGCATAACGATCATTTATTTTCCTTTCCTCCCCCCAACTCCATTTAAAAAAAAATCATTTGCCCCTTGTCTTAACGGTTGATATCAGATGGTGCCGTCCTGCTCAATGCTAATGCTTTGCCTCCAATAAAGAACAAATCAGCTCGCAACTTGACTCGTCTTATCACGCAGTCAAAAACTGATGGCTAAGAAGTCATAAAGATCCCATTTAATCTCTTGCCTATCTATCATTGCAATGTCTTTATCCTCTTTGTGCCGGGTAATATCTGCTCATTATGAAAGCAAAATAGATCTGGCATGAATAAAGTGGAATGAAGTGCTCACTTTGATTTGACAGTATGATCAGTGGACGCAGTAATCTGCAAGAATCAGGGCTAAATTAGTCTGTAACAGTAATTTGGGGGAACAGCTCCGAGCAGACACATCTGCTCTCATATATTGTGACGTGTTCTGATAAAACATCCCAGCCAATTTATGCTCTCTGTGCATGGCATAATCTCCAGCCGCTCTTACAATGTCTAATCAATGCCGTCAGCTGAGGAGGGAGAGAAAAAATAAAAGTTCAATTGAGAGCAAAATCAAAGGAGATTGGAAAAGTATTCTCAATTGAAATTACATTTGTAAATTACCCACAGTTCTTTATTTGGGGGCATTATGGTAAATCTATCTCCAAGGCAGTAATTCAGAGGAACATAAGCATGTATGGGACTGACATTCCATTACAGTTATGGCAGAATCATACTCTCATGAATACTATGGGAAAAAGGTGCAATGTTATTCCATACTGTATTAAGATGAAATTGCTCTAATAAACTTTACTTATTTTCCAGTACACTTATAGGGTTCTTAAATGCTGCAAAATTAATGGAAATCACTCATGTTTAACATTTCTAATCAAGCCTGCCCCCCACACCCACCCCACAACGTTCTGCACCTCTGTCAGAAACAAGAAAACTATCATGTGGATTTTGGGGGAAAATTCCCCTTTGTGCTATACACAGTGAATTCATAACTGCCTTCTTTATAACGTGTGTGTGGCTTGAATGCATCTTATACAGAGAATATCTTCCCAGCTGTACCTACCAGGGCCAGTTCCATGCTTCTAGTGGGGCACGATGTTCGTGGAAAATTGCAAGTGCCTATGCCATGCCCATTAATTTTAACAGGTGGAAAATCACAAGCTGTGCACCCGCAATGTGTGTTCTGAGAGCTTAATGGGCATGGAGGAATATGCAATTGGCCCTACAATATACAATAGTTCTTAATGATGTAGCATTGGTATCTTCGTAGAATCATGGAACCAAATAGCTCAAAAGGAGGCCATTCAGCTCATCGTGCCCGTGCGGACACTTCAAAAGAGCTATTTAATTAGTTCCAATCGCTTACTCTTTCCCCATAACCTACAATTTTTTCCTTTTCAAGTATTTAAACAATTCCCTTTTGTAAGTTACTATTTCCAACATCCTTTCATGCAGTACAGTCCAGATCATAACAATTTGTTGCGTAAAAAGATCCTCCTCATCTCGCCCCCCTTTTTGTTGCTAATTACCTTCAATCTGTGTCCTCAGTGTACTGACCCTCCTGCTCGTGGTATTGTTACCCATACACTGTATTAAACTGGCTCAAATATTGGGATATTGATGATAACTTCACAAACTTGACTTGCCAACAATGCTGTCAAAATCATAGGAGTTTGTGTAACCAAAGAGGGAAATTCAGTCAATGATGCTCCTTAGCTGTTTTTAACAGTGTTAATACTCAGAGCTTTCACATAAGGAAACTTTTGAGAATATGCTTTAAACGCTTTGCACGCTTTGGACCTGAAATAGGTGAGATCCTCAGTATGCATGCCAGGAGTTAGATGCTCAAGGCTCCTCTGAAATTTGGCCTTGGGTTTCATCAGCATAATTCGGTGAGCTACGGATACCAATTGGGTGTTCAGAGGCAGCTCACTGGTTGTCTCTGCACCAAATTGTGCCAGCAGTGGGCATCAGATGAGTCGTCTTGGGGAGGTTGGAGGACAATGGGAAGAGTGCAGGTATGGGCCAGCAGCAGCACTTAGGAGTGCTGTGGAACCAGGAGGTAAGTTAAAAAGGATGCATGCACCACTCAACACTGTTCTGTTTCCAAGAGGGTTCCTTAAACAAGCGTTATGCCCTTCGTTAGCATATGCACATGGCCTAACTCCTGTTTAAGATGGACAAGAGTGGCTTACCAAAGTCCAATTTTTCTCCCACACTGCAGAAATTGAGTCAGATTCACATTGTTTGTCACCATCTTTAATTCGACTGAATGTGCCAGTTCTGGCAGTGCAAACATACAGACACCAACACTATGCTAACAGATAAACTGTCCTCAAGCATGACCACAATTCCAGTACCCTTTTCCCATCACCATTTGCATATCTTCCCAAGAGCTTGCAACTTGCTTTCTCATATTGCTAATAGCTTTAGCACACTCTGGCCTATCTGACAGTCCCAAGAGCTGCTGTTGCAATTACATTCAGCTTTTCTGGAAACTCCGTGTATGCTGCAGATTCTCCTGCACATACTTGGCTAACATAGTAATATTGAGCACATACTGCAGTACATTCTTATCTTTATTAGGGGTCATCTCTGAATATGACCGTGCACTTGACATGGCTATAATAATTTTTATTATTATATGTTCTCAGGATGTGATTGATGCTATTAAGCCCTCATTTATTGCCGATCCCTCATTTTCCTGATCAGATGATGGTAGGCATTCTTCTAGAATGTTACAATTCTTTTGATGCTGCTGCTCCTGCAATGATGTTAATATGAGCTTTTCAGGGTATTGGCCAACTGACAGTGAAGGAATCCAAGAATATCCAAGTCAGGATGGTGTGTGAGTTGGAGGGGACCTGGTGGCGATGGTGTTCCAATGACATTGCTGTTCCTGTCTTATGTGGTAGAGGTTGCAGGGGAGGAATGTGATGTGGAAGTAACCTTGGTGAGTTCCTGCAGATCATACATGCTGCCAATGATGGAGGGGGCCCGAGGTGGACATTGAGTCATAAGCAGAACTGTAAATGAAGTAAACTGCTCTGTCTTGGTTGGTGTTGAACACGTTGTGTGTTGCTGATTACCTATCCAGGCGAGTTGTGAGTGTTCTATCACACAGGAGCCTTGTAAATGGTGGAGAAGGTTTGAGGGATAATGAGGTAAAACACTCTTCACAGAGCACTCAATTTCTGTTCTCTTGCAGCCACAGGACAGGTACAGTTCAGCATCTGGACAATGGCAACTGTCATTTTCACCCTCCCACTCCTAACATGTGAACAGTGGGGAACTCCATAAATTTGATGTTGCTAAAGGTCATATGTAGATGATAGTTCAAGATGGTCATTATCTGGCACTTCTGTTATCCAGGACCTGCTGTAGGCGATATGGGTTGCCAATGGAATAGCCAATAGAAAAGCTGGAGAAATGATTGGGCCATGAACACATTCCCTGGAGAACTTCTGCAGCAATGTCTTAGTACTTGTTAGGGTTAGGTGAGGAGGGGGTCAAAGGGCTTCCTTTTTTACCCTCTCCCTGTTTGACCACAACAGGATTAATTCTTTTTTAAAGTGGATGTACTGGCCAATTCAGTAGGTGTTTGATTATTTACTTGCTATGATCATAACAGGAACCAATCAGACAGGTTTTCTTGAGTTTAACAAAGAAAGGGGTTAACTTTATTGTACCTAAATCGAACTAATGAAAATAATAAACTATGCGCCAACTTTCAGTCACACACACACACACACATTAGAGGTTTACACACACACAAATAGGTTACAGAGTGGGGAAAGGTAGATTAGTTGAGTTAGAGTCCATTGAAAAAATGGGTATACAGTCTGTGGCGTTTGGTGATTCAGCTGGCTCCTAGCTGAATTCAGTAGTCCTGAGGCTTTTAGTCGGAAGGGGTAGTTGGGTCTCTTCGAGACTGCGACGTGGATGATTTCCTCTAACGGGATTTCTGATTGTAGCCAGAGTATGCAAAGGTGGTCAGTCAACAGGCAGGATTTGAAGCTTGCAATCTGAAAAGGAAAGATGGAGAGAGGGGGACCCCCACTTTGGTCTGCACATGCCAGAGTCCAGAATCTACTCCTTTCTGCTGCAGAGAAACACAAGCTTAAAACCACAGATGGGGAGGGGCTTGTCACATGACAATCAATCAGTGATTCAAACATAGCAGCTAGCAGTATTTTGTCTTGCTAAAAGAACGGGTAGTTCCCTTAAACTTCCTGGGTCTTGGTTCTTGCTGGGATATGAGCAGCTATTTTGACTCCCTCCTCACAGGTCTTGCATTGTAGGATACAGTGTTATAAACTGGGTGGCCATCCTAAGCTGACAGAAAAGTCATCTTTTTTATCTAAAATAATAGCAAAATACTGCAGATGCTGTAAATCTGAAATAAAAACAAGAAATGCTGGAAATACTCAGCAGGTTTGGCAGCATCTGTGGAGAGAGAAACAGAGTTAACCTCTCAGGTCTTTTTTATCTGTTCTTTTTTAAATTTCTCAAAAAAAATTCAGATCTCCAGTCAGTGGATTAAAGAAAATTATCATTTAACAA
Source organism: Heterodontus francisci (assembly GCF_036365525.1). Classification (NCBI taxonomy): domain Eukaryota; kingdom Metazoa; phylum Chordata; class Chondrichthyes; order Heterodontiformes; family Heterodontidae; genus Heterodontus; species Heterodontus francisci. The sequence continues at coordinate 40,973,188 of NC_090371.1, forward strand.
AGCAAGCTGGCATGACAGACTGAATTGACTAGCAGGAAAAAAGGGGTAAGTATTCACAGAACATTAGAGGCAGAACCACAGGTTGACAAGGCTGGAAGAAGAACTCATAAAATGCTATTGCGGGAGGTATAGATTATAATGCAGTTAGCATTATAGGTCCCAGCTATATCCAGTGGGAAGCAGGCAGAAGAAGCACAACCAGCTTCTCTGATGAAGTTCTCGAAGACCATTTCATGGGTACCGAACAATAGCCTTACACTCCTGGGTCTTCCTTTCTGCAGGCCAGACACCAACATCAGTCACACTACCAGTGAGAGCTGGCACTGGTAATAATTCCCAACTTCCTCACACACAGGACTGTTCAACAGTGCAGAAAAAGTGGAAATGCTTCACCAGGACAGGCAAGGGTAGCATGCCATCTCACTCTCCCCTTCCTCTCTGTCCATCCTGGGCCGTAGGTTTTAGAATACTCATGGACAAAGACGAGGGTGGTCCTAAAGGAAGAGTGCTAAATTGGGGGAAGGCCAACTATACCAAAATTCGGCAGGAGCTGGGGAATGTAGATTGGGAGCAGCTGTTTAAAGGTAAATCCACATTTGATATGTGGGAGGCTTTTAAAGAGAGGTTGATTAGCGTGCAGGACAGACATGTTCCTGTGAAAATGAGGGGTAGAAATGGCAAGATTAGGGAACCATGGATGACAGGTGAAATTATGAGACTAGCTCAGAGGAAAAAGGAAGCATACATAAGGTCTAGGCGGCTGAAGAAAGGCGAAGCTTTGAAAGAATATCGGGAATGTAGGAATCTGAAACGAGGAATTAAGAGGGCTAAAAGGGGTCATGAAATATCTTTAGCAAACAGGGTTAAGGAAAATCCCAAAGCCTTTTATTCATATATAAGGAGCAAGAGGGTAACTAGAGAAAGGATTGGCCCACTCAAGGACAAAGGAGGAAAGTTATGCGTGGAGTCAGAGAAAATGGGTGAGATTCTAAACGAGTACTTTGCATCGGTATTCACCGAGGAGAGGGACATGACGGATCTTGAGGTTAGGGACAGATGTTTGATTACTCTAGGTCAAGTCGGCATAAGGAGGGAGGAAGTGTTGGGTATTCTAAAAGGCATTAAGGTGGACAAGTCCCCAGGTTCGGATGGGATCTATCCCAGGTTACTGAGGGAAGCGAGAGAGGAAATAGCTGGGGCCTTAACAGATATCTTTGCAGCATCCTTAAACACGGGTGAGGTCCCAGAGGACTGGAGAATTGCTAATGTTGTCCCCTTGTTTAAGAAGGGTAGCAGGGATAATCCAGGTAATTATAGACCGGGTGAGCCTGACGTCAGTGGTAGGGAAGCTGCTGGAGAAGATACTGAGGGATAGGATCTATTCCCATTTGGAAGAAAATGGGCTTATCAGTGATAGGCAACATGGTTTTGTGCAGCGAAGGTCATGTCTTACCAACTTAATAGAATTCTTTGAGGAAGTGACAAAGTTGATTGATGAGGGAAGGGCTGTAGATGTCATATACATGGACTTCAGTAAGGTGTTTGATAAGGTTCCCCATGGTAGGCTGATGGAGAAAGTGAAGTCGCATGGGGTCCAGGGTGTACTAGCTAGATGGATAAAGAACTGGCTGGGCAACAGGAGACAGAGAGTAGTAGTGGAAGGGAGTTTTTCAAAATGGAGACGTGTGACCAGTGGTGTTCCACAGGGATCCGTGCTGGGACTACTGTTGTTTGTGATATACATAAATGATTTGGAGGAAAGTCTAGGTGGTCTGATTAGCAAGTTTGCAGACGACACTAAGATTGGTGGAGTACAGATAGTGAAGGGGACTGTCAGAGAATACAGCAGAATATAGATAGATTGGAGAGTTGGGCAGAGAAATGGCAGATGGAGTTCAATCAGGGCAAATGCGAGGTGATGCATTTTGGAAGATCCAATTCAAGAGTGAACTATACAGTAAATGGAAAAGTCCTGGGGAAAATTGATGTCCAGAGAGATTTGGGTGTTCAGGTCCATTGTTCCCTGAAGGTGGCAACGCAGGTCAATAGCGTGGTCAAGAAGGCATACGGCATGCTTTCCTTCATCGGACGGGGTATTGAGTACAAGAGTTGGCAGGTCATGTTACAGTTGTATAGGACTTTGGTTCGGCCACATTTGGAATACTGCGTGCAGTTCTGGTCGCCACATTACCAAAAGGATGTAGATGCTTTGGAGAGGGTGCAGAGGAGGTTCACCAGGATGTTGCCTGGTATGGAGGGCACTAGCTATGAAGAGAGGTTGAGTAGATTAGGATTATTTTCATTAGAAAGACGGAGGTTGAGGGGGGACCTGATTGAGGTGTACAAAATCATGAGAGGTATAGACAGGGTGGATAGCAAGAAGCTTTTTCCCAGAGTGGGGGATTCAATTACTAAGGGTCATGAGTTCAAAGTGAGAGGGGAAAAGTTTAGGGGGGATATGCGTGGAAAGTTCTTTACGCAGAGGGTGGTGGGTTCCTGGAACGCGTTGCCAGCGGAGGTGGTAGACGCGGGCACGATAGCATCTTTGAGGATGTATCTAGACAGATACATGAATGGGCAGGAAGCAAAGAGATACAGACCCTCAGAAAATAGGCGACATGTTTAGATAGAGGATCTGGATCGGCGCAGGCTTGGAGGGCCGAAGGGCCTGTTCCTTTGCTGTAATTTTCTTTGTTCTTTGTTCTTTGTACTACCACACTCTGCACCCTCTTAAAGCAACAGTCACATGACTAACACACACCAACTGTCTTGCATAAGCTCCCAGAATGTGTAATTGGAGAATATCAGTGGGAAGTGTGGCAAAGAAGATACAGGTAGTGCAGGAATAAACAGAGAGCCAGATAACCCTAGAAAAATAGATTTCTAGAGGAACCTATGCTGGACCTTCTGAACATTGGTAATTTTAAGACATGACAAAATCATAGAAAATGTGCTGATTGTAATTCCAGGGCATTTTTCAATTATATGCTTTGGGAACTAATCTAATAGAATTTTAATTGAAGCTTTCTTATCCCCCAGCTTAATATTGACCTCCACTAGTTTCCTGTGTGGGTAAATCAGAAATTTGCATTATTTATGATGGAGCATCAAAGCATATTAGGAACTACTTGGAGTAGGAAAGCATTAATATTCTTGCCAAAGATGTGTTCACTCTTATTGTGCCACGAAGGTCAGAAAACACGATTATTTTTTATTGCGCTTAATTAAAGTTGCAGTTTTCTTTCCCCAGGCCTATCAATAAAAACAAATCATAACTTGGCACGCAGTTCACAAACGATTTCATTGCAAAACCTTCCCTTTCCCATGTTCTTCTCATTTTATTGCAGCAATCCATTCACAGATGGACTACCGCCACTAAATCAGTCAGAATGCACACGGAGAACTGGTTAACTGACTTTGAATAAAAAAAATTAACCTGCAATTGACAAGAAGCTTATTAGAAAAAGGATAATGAAGCTTTCAAGCAACGTTGGAAATATGGTTGGCTCCTGATAAACACTGAATGATTTTGCCAGGGAGTGTTTTGCCTGGATCAGGATTCCTACAGACTGTGGATTAAAATAGCTCATTTTCAAACCCCTGCTCCATGGTCCATTTCATTATTCACTTACTGGTTTAACCTGGGCTAAAGCAGTTGAAAACAGGTCACAGATGAAAGATAATGGCCTTGGAATGACACTGTGGGATAACAGGGGTCGAAGTTTGTTAAGGCCACCAAGTTGGCTTGAACAGGGTGCAGGGAATGATCAATATATATCCTCGGGCCTCGATTGAATAAGTCCAGTGAGCTTTCCTGCCAGCTTGCCAGCTAAACTGAGGTCAATTACAGGCCTCTGAGACATCAGCAGTGGATGTATGGTATGTCCTGGGAAGGGGGAGGGGGCTGAGCAATACCTGCCAGTGTCTGTGTAGCCAGAGCAGAAGGATCTTGAAACGGGCATGAGGCTACAGGAAGGTGACTGTCTGGGATCCCAGCAAAGCTGCCTTTACCAATGCAGTGGTGCTTGTAATGCAGCTGCAGAACAAGAGTGGGGCATTGTGGCCCTGAATTAATCCTTTTTGTCACTGTTTTCCACCCAGGAAACGGGTGCAACAAGGATCAATTTCTATCCCTAGGAACGGTGAGATCCATCTGAAATCGTTCTCTCTGCTACTACAGAGAAGGAAGGCTTATTCTAAATGGGTGCTGTCGCTAAAGCAGTTTAAGAGAGTAATTGGGAATGAATACATTTATCGTCATTATTCTTCAATGAGGCCCATGTTTTGGAAATATCCACTATCTCTGATTTAGTTGCTGCTTCTTATACTTGAGCAGAAACACTAATGATGGAATAAACTTTTGCTTCAAGCAGGTACTCTGTGAATAGAAATTCGTTTGTTACTAGAATTCACTGCTAGGATCTGAATTCTGCCTGACAATCTGCCAGTGAGAATAATAGTTTTACCTCTCAACGTGCTGAGAGTGGCACAATTAAACAAAGTTCAATATAATCCCATTTTCTCTGTAGCATGTGGTGCTTTAATTCTTTAGTTCTCATAAGCTGCAACTGAGGCCATGACCGATCAAAAGATGAACTTGCTTGCTTTTCTGTGTATGATATCACACCATAAAATGTTTGCAAAGTTGTAAGAAATGAACTATTTCAAATGATGCCTGTCTCTTCCCCATTGTGCATTACCTTAGTGTATATAATATCTGAACAATGATTCTCATTGTAATAAAAACAAGAAATGCTGGAATCACTCAGCAGGTCTGGCAGTATCTGTGGAAAGAGAAGCAGAGTTAACGTTTCGGGTCAGTGACCCTTCTTCAGAAGAAGAAGGTTCCGAAGAAGGGTCACTGACCCGAAACGTTAACTCTGCTTCTCTTTCCACAGATGCTGCCAGACCTGCTGAGTGATTCCAGCATTTCTTGTTTTTATTTCAGATTTCCAGCATCCGCAGTATTTTGCTTTTATTTTAATGATTCTCATTGAATGTCTTTTGATGAAGTGGAAATTAACAAATTTGTTTTTTAGTAATTTTAACGAACGATGGTTTTTAATCGATTCGATCTCCAATAATGGGTGCAAAAGCAAAATACTGGAAATCTGAAATAAAAACAGAAAATCTGGAAATACTCAGCAGGTCAACATTAAAGGAGAGAGAAACAGAGTTAATGTTTCAGGTCGATGATCTTCCTGACCAGTAATTTCTGACCTGTGTTTGAAATGTAAGGCGACAGCCTTCTCAGGAGGGTTCAGGTGCTGAAGGCAGGCATCTCTTACAGCATAGGTGATTTGTCTTCAATGTTTGAATTGGGATTCCTGTTTTAAATATACCTGCAGTCATTTACAATGGAAGGCAGATAGTGAGATGTTCACTGAGAGCCACATTCTATACTCCATTGTGTGCCCTGGTCTTTTTTTTTTCATTAGTTTGTGGGATGCGGGCATCACTGGTTAGGCCGGCATTTATTGCCCATCCCTAATTGCCTTTGCTTGCTAGGCCATTTCAGAGGACATTTAAGAGTCAACCACATCGCTGTGGGTCTGGAGTCACATGTAGGCCAGACCAGGTAAGGATGGCAGATTTCCTTCCCTAAAGGACGTTAGTGAACCAGATTTTTTTTTATAACAATCAACAATGGTTTCATGGTCACCATTAAACTAGTTTTTTAATTCCAGATTTATTAATTGAATTCAAATTTCACCATCTGCTATGGTGGGACTCAAACTCATGTCCCAGGAGCATTAGCCTGAGCTCTGGATTATTAGTCCAGTGACATTACCACTACACCACAGGGAAAATACTTTCCAATCCTGATTGAAGATGAAGTAGTTCTATAATGTAGAACAACAGGCATTCCTGCTTTCACGTAAAATTTGAAGCACATTGGTTCAGGGATCAGGAATTTTAACAGTGCTGGAATATTCTCAACAAATTGGGCAATTATCTGTCTAGTAAAAATTATACTCCACGTTGGTCTTGTTTTATAAATACTTGCTAAATATTTAGTTTATATGCAAGTGCAACAAACCTAATTTAGAAAAAACATGTTTTCAATCCTCTAAATAGAATGCATATTAAGTAAATGTGGAGTATTCTTGACAGTGAAAGGCAGAGAATAATTAGGAATAGGTCAACCTGTAATTTAAAAAACTGTAAATGCACTACAGTCCTGTAATGGTTAAATACTGTTTTGCTGAATTCGCAATGTTATATTAGTGAGATTATATCAGTTAATTATACGGTATCAGGATTGCATTAATCATTTAAAATAACTTCATACTATGTAATAAAATGGACTGGAGACAGTGCTTCAATTACTGTCCCATTTCACTCGGGTTAACTTAAAACTCCCTAAAAAAAAGCAGTAATTTCAGGAGATCAGACAATTGGTGCCAAAATTCTGTGGGAATGCATTAGAAAATCATAATATCACCAAACAGAATCAACACGGATTAATGAAAGGGAGATCGTGTTTGACAAATCTGTTAGAGTTTTTTGAGGTTGCAATTAACAGGATAGATAAGGGGGAACCAGTGGATGCAGTGTATTTGCGTTTTCAAAAAACATTTGATAAGGTGCCTCACAACAGATTGTTACACAAAAGTAGGGATCATGGGATTGGGGGTAATATATCAACATGGATTGCGGATTAATGGGCGAAAACAGAGACCTACCCCACACTGATTGCAACAGTTCAAGAAGGCAGGTCAATGCAACCTTCTGAAGGGTAATTAAGGATCGACAATAAATGCTGACCTTGCCAGACCCAATGAATGAGTTTAAAAAAGGGAATAAACAGGTAATTTTTGGGTTGGTAGGCTGTAACTAGTGGGGCACCGGAAGGATCAATGCTTGGGCCTCAACTATTTCTAATCTATATCAATGACTTAGATGAGGGGATTGAGTGTAATGTATCCATGTTTACTAAAGATACAAAGTTAGGTGGGAAAATAAGCTGTGAGGAGAATGCAAAGGGGTTACAAAGGCATATAGACGGGTTAAGTGGGTAGGAAAGAATGTGGCAGATGGAATATAACGTAGAGAAGTGTGAAGTTATCTTCTTTGGTAAGAAAAATAGAAAAGCAAAATATTTTTTAAAAGATGAGAAACTGGTAAATGTTGGTAGTCAGAGGGACCTGGGTGTCCTTGTATGTGAATCACCAAAAGTTTCAGTCAGGATCCTTTCTAAAGATCAAATTCAAAGAATAAAAATGTTGTTTAATGTTTTTCATATACTTATTCTCCCAAATTCCTGTTGATTTTTTAAATATGTTTTTTAAAATCTAAATGTTGACATCATTCCCATGGGAATGAGGGGGAGAGCTGTCTTGAAAGACTTACTGAGCCCGATAGTGTGAGGGAGCTGTATTAATATCAGCAAAGCTACTGTCATTAACCCTAGGCGCTTCAATGATTGTGTGATTTCAACTGTACGTGTTAATTCACCTCCGTCACACTGACAGGCTCAGTAATTCCTCAAAGCCAGTTTCCCCAAAGATATCATCAGGGTTCCCAATTTAAACAAGCAATGCTTAAAATATAATAAGAAAGAAAAATAATAAGTGATATTCACAGAATCACAGAATAATAGTGCAGAAGAGGCCCTTCAGCCCATCGAGTCTGCACCGAAGCATTAAAGACACCTGACCTGTCTACCTAATCCCATTTGCCAGCACTTGGCCCATAGCCTTGAATGTTATGACGTGCCAAGTGCTCATCCAGGTACTTTTTAAAGGATGTGAGGCAACCCGCCTCCACCACCCTCCCAGGCAGGGCATTCCAGTCCGTCACCACCCTTTGGGTAAAAAAGTTCTTCCTTAAATCCCCCTTAAACTTCCTGCCCCTCACCTTAAACTTGTGACCCCTCGTAACTGACCCTTCAACTAAGGGGAACAGCTGCTCCCTATCCACCCTGTCTATGCCCCTCATAATCTTGTACACCTCGATCAGGTCACCCCTCAGTCTTCTCTGCTCCAGCGAAAATAACCCAAGCCTATCCAACCTCTCTTCATAGCTTAAATGTTCCATCTCAGGCAACATCCTGGTGAATCGCCTCTGCAACCCCTCCAGTGCAATCACATCCTTCCTATAATGTGGTGACCAGAATTGCACACAGTGCTCCGGCTGTGGCCTTACCAAAGTTCTGTACAACTCCAACATGACCTCCCTGCTTTTGTAATCTATGCCTCGATTGATAAAGGCAAGTGTCCCATATGCCTTTTTCACCACCCTATTAACCTGCCCTTCTGCCTTCAGAGATCTATGGACAAACACGCCAAGGTCCCTTTTGTTCCTCAGAACTTCCCAGTGTCAGGCCATTCATTGAATACTTTCGTGTCACATTACTCCTTCCAAAGTGTATCACCTCACACTTTTCAGCGTTAAATTCCATCTGCCACTTTTCTACCCATTTGACCATCCCGTCTATATCTTCCTGTAACCCAAGACACACAACCTCACTGTTAACCACTCGGCCAATCATTGTGTCATCCACAAACTTACTGATACTGCCCCCCACATAGTCATCTATGTCGTTTATATAAATGACAAATGATAGGGGACCCAGCACAGATCCCTGTGGTACGCCACTGGACACTGGCTTCCAGTCACTATAACAGCTGTCTGCCATCACTCTCTGTCTTCTACAGCTAAGCCAATTTTGAATCCACCTTATCAAGTTACCCTGTATCCCATGCGTATTTGCTTTCTTGAAAAGTCTCCCAAGTGGGACCTTGTCAAAGGCTTTGCTGAAATCCATGTAAACTACATCAACTGCACTACCCTCATCTACACACCTGGTCACATGCTCAAAAATTTCAATCAAGTTTGTTCGGCATGACCTCCCTCTGACAAAGCCATGCTGACTATTCCTAATCAAATTTTGCCTCTCCAAGTGGAGATAGATTCTCTCCTTCAGAATTTTCTCCAATAGTTTCCCTACCACTGATGTGAGACTCACTGGTCTGTAGTTCCCTGGCTTATCTCTACAACCTTTCTTAAATAGTGGAACCACATTAGCTGTTCTCCAGTCCTCTGGCACCTCCCCCGTGGTCAGAGAGGAATTAAAAATTTGGGTCAGAGCCTCTGCAATCTCCACCCTTGCCTCCCACAGCATCCTGGGACACAAATCGTCCAGACCTGGAGATTTGTCCACTTCAGGGCGGCACAGTGGCGCAGTGGTTAGCACCGCAGCCTCACAGCTCCAGCGACCCGGGTTCAATTCTGGGTACTGCCTGTGTGGAGTTTGCAAGTTCTCCCTGTGTCTGCGTGGGTTTCCTCCGGGTGCTCCCGTTTCCTCCCACATGCCAAAGACTTGCAGGTTGATAGGTAAGTTGGCCATTAGCAATAGCCCCTAGTATAGGTAGGTGGTAGGGAAATATAGGGACAGGTGGGGATGTGGTAGGAATATGGAATTAGTGTAGGATTAGTATAAATGAGTGGGTGATGGTCGGCACAGACTCGGTGGGCCGAAGGGTCTGTTTCAGTGCTGTATCTCTAAACTAAACTAAACTTTTAAGCTTGCCAAAACCTCCAATACCTTGTCACTCCCTATGACAATTTGCTCAAGAACCTCACAGTCTCTCTCTCTGCATTCCATATCTACACCCTCATTCTCTTGGGTGAAGACAGATGTGAAGTATTCGTTCAACACCCTACCAATGTCCTCTGGCTCCACCCACAAATTTCCCCCTTGGTCCCTAATGGGTCCTACTCTTTCCCTGGTTATCCCCTTCCCATTGATATACTTATAGAATATCTTGGGATTTTCCCTACTTTTACCAGCCAGAGCTTTCTCATATCCCCTCTTTGCTCTCCTAATTGCTTTCTTAAGCTCCATCCTACACTTTCTGAACTCCACTAATGCTTCCGTTGATTTGCTCTCCCTGTATTTGCTAAAATCCTCTCTTTTCCTTCTCATTGTACCCTGAATGTTTCTGGTCATCCATGGTTCTCTGGGCTTGTTGCTCCTACCTAATCCCCTAGAGGGAGCATGTTGGGCCTGTACCCTCCCCATTTCCTTTTTGAATGCCCCCCACTGCTCTTCTGTAGATTTCCCGACAAGTAACTCTTTCCAGTCTACCTTGGCCAGATCCTGCCTTATTTTACTAAAATGCGCCCTCCCCCAATCCAAAACCTTTTTTTGCAACTTGTCTATTTCTTTCTCCGCAACAAGATTAAATTGTACCATGTTGTGGTCGCTATCACCAAAATGCGCCCCCACCAACTCATAAACCACCTGTCCGGCTTCATTCCCCAGAATTAGGTCCAGCACTGCACCCTCGCTTGTTGGATCTTCTACACAATGAGCTAAAAAGTTCTCCTGTATACATTTTAAGAATCCCACTCCATCTAAGCCCTTAACATGATGACTATCCCAATTAATGTTGGAAAAGTTGAAATCACCTAATATAATTACCCTATTATTATTTTTACACACCTCTGTGAATTGTGCACATATTTGCTCCTCAATTTCCTGCTGACTATCTGGGGGTCTATAATAAACACCTAGCAATTTGGCTGTCCCTTTTTTATTCCTAAACTCTACCCATAAAGCTTCATTTGATGCCCCCTCCAAGATATCATCTCTCCTTACTGCAGGAACTGACTCCTCAACTAATATTGCAATGCCCCCTCCTCTTTTACCCCCTCCTCTGTCTCGCCTGAAGATTCTATATCCCGGGATATTGCAGTTAATCATGAAGCAACTGTTAATTTTTAAAGGGGATCTCATCGTAAGACCCATTGTTTGAAAGCTTTAGACAAATCTGTCTTTTGCAGATTTGTGCATAGAGTCAGTTTTCCTTTTTTTGGATTGATTTGTGTTTTGCCTGTACTATCATGCTGGATGTGATGAAACCCTGGTCCCTACATATGTTATTTGTGGGTTCAGATATGCAGCAGGTCTCATTATAGATCAAATAAAGCTACGGCTAACTAAATCTAACATTCTAACTTCTGCATTCAAAATTATGAGCGGTTTTGATAGAGTAGATGGGGAGAAACTGTTTTCACTGGTAGGAGGTTCAGAGAACAAGAGATTTAAAACAATTGGCAAAACAGCCAAGCAGGAGATAAGGAGAAATGTTTTTAGTCAGCAACTTCTTCTGGTCAGGAATGCAATACCTGAAATGGGGTGGAAACAGATTCAAAAGTAATTGGATATAGACTTGGAAAGGACAAATTTGCTCAACTGTGGGGTACAGTCTATGGGGAGTGGGACTAATTGGATTGTTCTTTCAGAGAGCTGGTACAGACACAATGGGTTGAATGGTCTCTTTCTGTGCTGTATAATTCCAAATGGTTCTATGAAAATACTTGAAATATACAGGAGGTCTTTAAGCATCTGAAATGTGAAAAGCTGCCTAAAGTTACATGTCCCTTTGTTAGAACTGAGTCCCACCCCTGGCTGTACCTTGGATCAATCAGGAAAACCACCCTAAGATAAATAACAATTAGAACTCAACAGAAGTGTGCCGTCATCAGGAAATATCTTAAATATATATACTCAACTGTATGCTACACAATTGAATTGTAAAATAATTCTAACAGCCACAGTAAGAAATAGTTTGCTATGAGAGATAACAACAATAACTTGCATTTATTTTGCACTTTTAATGAAGTAAAGTTTCCTAAGGCGCTTTGCAGAAACATTATCAAACACAATTTGACACCGAACCACATGAGGGGATAATAGGGCAGATGATCAAAACTTGGTCAAACAGCAACATTTTAAGGATTGTCTTAAAGGAGGAAAGTGAAGGCAGAGAGGTTTAGGGATGGAATTTCACAGCTTCGGGCCTTAGCAGCTGAAGGCACAAGCACTAATGGTGGAGCAATTAACATCGTGGATACACAAGTGGATGATTCTAAAAAGGAAAAACAAGAATAAGCTGGGACTTTCTTCCAAGGGATATTAGTGATTGGCCATCGTAATTCCAGCTAGATGTGTAAACAGTGTTTGCACCTAAGTCATAGTGACCAATACCTGAAGAAATTCCTGCTGATTGTCCTGTAATTAAAATCTTGTTGCTCACCTTTTTAATCAGCAATTCCTTAACATTTTTATTTACACCTAGCAAGTATCAAACAGGGTAGATATTTACATGGGAACATAAGAACTAAAGAAATAAGAGCAGGAATAGGCCATTTGACCCTTTGAGCCTGCTCTGCCATTCAACAAAATTATGATTAATCCTCAGCTCCACTTACAAGCTATATTCCCACATCCGTTGATTACGCCACTATCCAAAAACCAATTGATCTCTGTCTTGAATATAATCAATGACTGAGCTTCCAAAGCCTTCTGAGAGAGAGAATTCCAAAGATTCACAATCCTATGAGTGAAGAAATTTCTCCTCTAAATGGCTGACCCCTTATTCTAAGACTGTGACTCCTATTTCTAGACTCCCAGTCAGAGGAAACATCCTTCCAGCATCCACTCTGCCAAGCTCCTTAAGGATTTTATATGTTTCAACTCGATCACCTTTCATTCTTCGAAACTCCAGGGAATATCAGCTTAGTCTGTCAATCTCTCCTCATAGGAAATCCCCTCACCCCAGGAACAAGTCTAATGAATCTTCATTGCACTCCCTCTAAGGCAAGTATGTCCTTCCTTAGGTAAGGAGACCAAAACTGCACACAGTACTCCAGGCGTGGCCTCACCAATGTCCTGTACAACTGTAGTAAGACTTCTTTACTTTTATACTCTAATCCCTTCGTAACAAAAGCTAACATAGCATTTGCCTTCCTAATTGCCTGCTTTACCCGCTTATTAACTTTCTGAGTTTCATTTACAAGGACAACCAGGTCCCTCTGAATGCAAACATTTCCTGGTCTCTCACCATTCAAAAAATATTCTGCTTTACTATTTTTCCTATCTAAGTGGAAAAACTTCACACTTTGTCACATTGGGCTGAATTTTATGGGCACGCCACAAAGCTGGTCTTCCCGGGAGGAGGCAGAGCGGCTGCCCCTGATGACGTAGAGGGGGTGGCCGCTCCATCCCCGGCAACGGGGTCCAGCACAACTGCACAGGCGCTGGCGCCATTTTTAAAGGGCTTTAAGCTCTTAGAAGAGATTTGAATTTTTAAAGTAATATGATGGTGAATTGTGTTGAAAAATTAAATGAGAGCTGGAGGTCCTTTCCCATCACCCCCACCTCTCCCCGCCCCCGGCTCACCACCACCACCGCCGCCAATGTATGCTTTGGAGCCTATATCACCCAAAGTAACTTTATTCCAAACCTGAACTTTCCCCCCCAACCTCGTAACATTTGTCCTTTAACCCCTTCCCACCATCCCCACAGCCAATAAAAAGTGTTTTCCCTGCTACCAACATCCTCCCCCCCACCCCACCCTGATAACTTCAATCCTCCCCCCTCCCCATCAGTGTCACACCTCAGAACTCCAAATGGAATTCCAAAGGCGAAGGAGTTGTGGCCAGTGGCCGGAAGATCGGCGCGGGATGGCCAGCAGGACAAGGTAAGGTAATTCACATGCTTTACCCTTCATTACCATATTGAAATGAAGGCCCCACCGCTGGGGCAGCACTGAGGCGTAGCTGGCACCAGTAAAATGCGGCAGGGCATTTTCGGCGTTGGGGGCCGAGGAGGGCCTCTCCCGAAAGAATTTTCCGGGCTCCCTCACCACGAGCCCCCACGCTGGAGGACTTGTAAAATTCAGCCCATTGTATTCCATCTACCATGTTCTTGCCCAATCACCCAACCTGTCTACTTTCCAACCTGACTTTGTATCGCTAATAAACCTAGCTACTTTACACTCAGTCCTCTCATCTAACTCATAATATAGATTGTAAGTAACTGAGGCCCAAGTACTGATCTTTGTGGTACCTCGCTAGTTATAGCCTGCCACATGAAAAAGTCCTGTTTATTCCGTCTGTTTTCTGTCCATTAACCAATCCTCAATCCATGCTAATGTATTTACCCCAATCCAATACTAATTTCCTGTAATAACCTCTTATGTGACATTTTATCAAATTGTGACGGAAACCACACCTGTCAAATTGAAACCTATTAATTTTGTCATATGGAACATTATTTGAACATTTACTGGACATTGAAATAACTTGTTTCAAAAGATCACAGAGCAGTGGCTGAAAACTTGGCTGCGCATTTGCATTCTGAGAGACAATTGCACTGAGAGGCAATGGGAGTACTCCCTGATTCAATTAGCCAGATCGGTTTTGTCAACAGTGAAGACATCGACAGTCATTATCTGTGTAAGAGTCAGCATTCCACCCCTCAGCTGAATGTGGCTGGTAAGCTCTGAAGTATCCACAAACCTTACAGGCGAGGCTGTTTCAAACAAGGAGCTAGTCACATGAGTAACCTGCTGGCCAACCTGGGGAGTTGATTGAATTGTGCTCACAGTAAAGTTTCGAGGCAAATAAAAACAAAAAAGTGCAGGAAATACTCAGCAGCTCTAGCAGCATCTGTGGAAAGAGAAGCAGAGTTAACGTTTCAGGTCAGTGACCTTTCATCAGAACTGGCAAAGGTTAGAAATGTAATAGGTTTTAAGCAAATAAAGCGGGGGTGGAGGGAGAAGAGAACAAAAGGAAAGGTGTTGATAGGGCAGAGGGTCAGAGAGAATAACTGACAAAGAGGCCATGGGGCAAAGGCAAAGATTGTGCTAATGGTGTGGTGAAAGACGAAGTATTAGTGCAGAGAGGGTGTTAAATAACAGAATAATGAACAGCCATGGCCAAAAGCATAAACATGAAAAGAAGAGTGGGCAGGTACATTGTGAGAACAGAATTTTCGAGAACAGAATAATATGGGGACATTTAAGATTAAATAATTAATCAATCATGTATTACTAACAAACTAACCTCGGAGCTGCACAGACAGCTTATCAGAAATGACTTCATAGCTTCAGGGCTGCACAGACAGCTTATCAGTAGAAATAGGCTAACAAGCTAAAAACTAACAGGATAGCTGCAGCCTGCCGAAGAGTAGCCTATTGTACAACAATCAGCCCAACGTTCCAAGGAGATAGGGGAAAAAGAAACTGCTTTAGGAGAGGGTGACAAGGCAGTACCCCAATCAGGCTCTGACACCAAGAAACTGCAAAGTTTGTAAACTAATTGGGAAGATAAAGGGGGTGTCACTAATGTGTATGAAGAACTATAAGGAAAGGCTTGTTTTCCCTGCTCAGGCAGAAGAGGGCAGGAGAGGAGAGAAGAGCCCAGGTGTTGTTTTTGTTTGCTTTGCTGATGATGTAACCAAGAAGTACTGCAATAAAATTTCTTAAAGCTACAGTCGGACTTCGTCTCCCTTTGTGTAACTAATGGGATCCAACACACATGCTAAAAAAAATGAATGATGAAACAAACTAATATAAAATAAAAATAAAGATAAGAAAGGGCCAGTCATGCTCTGAAATTATTGAACTCAATTTTCAGTCCAGTAGGTTGTAGCATGCCTAATCGGTAAATGAGGTGCTGTTCCTCGAGTTTGCGTTGATGTTCACTGGAACACTGCAGCAAGCCCAGGACAGAGATGTGGGCATGAGAGCAGGGGGTTGTGTTGAAATGGCAAGTGACAGGAAGCTCAGGGTCATGTTTTTGGGCTGAGCGGAGGTGTTCCACACAGTGGTCACCCAATCTGCATTTGGTCTCCCCAAAGTAGAGGAGACCACATTGTGAGCAGCGAGTACAAGTACATCACTGCTTCACCTGAAAGGAGTGTTTGGGGCCTTGCATAGTGAGGAGAGAGAAGGTAAAAGGGCAGGTATTACACCTCCTGCGATTACATGGGAAGGTGCCGTGGGAAGGGGATGAGATGTCGGTGGTAATGGAGGAGTGGACCAGGGTGTCGCGGAGGGAACAATCCCATTGGAATGCTGACAGGGGAGGGGAGGGGGAGATGCGTTTGGTGGTGGCATCACGCTGGAGGTGGCAGATGTGACGGAGGATGATCCTTTGGATGTGGAGGCTGCTGGGGTGGAAAGTGAGCACAAGCCCCTTGTCAGTGAATCTCTCTGACCCGCTGTCCTATCAACACCTTCCCTTTTGTTCTCTTCTCCCCCCACCCCAGCTTTATTTGCTTAAAACCTATTGCATTTCTCACCTTTGCCAGTTCTGATGAAAGGTCACTGACCTGAAGCAGTTAACTCTGCTTCTCTCTCCACAGATGCTGCCAGACCTGCTGAGTATTTCCAGCACTTTTTGTTTTTATTTCAGATTTCCAGCATCTGCAGTATTTTGTTTTTATATTAAAGTTTTGAGGCAGACTGCTTTTGGAAGACATGCAAAGTTTCAGGGACCCACGGTAGTAACTCAAGCCTCAAGACGGAAGACCTCTGCAACCTCCTGGTACCAGCGAAAAAAGTTTGAAAGTGTGCACATTGCCCCAACGAGAACTGTAAAACTTAACTTCAATCAAAGACTTTACATCCAACCCAAAACCAGTAACTGAATTCCATCTACTACTTCCAACCTTTCCCCTCTAATTCTTTCTCCTCCTCTGTATCTATTTGTGTGTGTGTTTAATGCATATGCATGCTAGCATGGTCGTGTCACATATTTTTAGTCGTTTTAACTGAATTACACCTTTCTTGTTTAAATCTGAGAAAACCTGTCTGGTTGATTTCTTCACAATTACAATTAGAGACCAGTGAGCAAGGATACACCCTGGTGCCGGGACCCCCACCAGCTCAACTAAGTTTCCCTGGTTAGTGTATACTTCACAATATGAGGGGAAGCTAAAAACAATGTGTTTTAAAAGTTAAACCCTGGTACGGCCAATCTAGGAAAAGGCTGAGAGGGAGCCCTAGACCCCTTCCTCACCTGGTCATAACAAAATGCTTTTTCAAAATTCAAGTACATTATTTCCACTGGTTAACTCATCCATCCTAGCAGTTCCAACCCCAAAAAACTAACTGCTTTGTCAAACATGATTTCCCTTTCATAAATATCTCTTGAATCTGATTATGTATATGATTATTTTCTAAGTGCCGTGTTGACACATCCTGAATAATAGATTCATTATTAAGTGTATACTGTAAGTGTAGCCCTCAGGACACACTCACACTATAAGAAGTCCTTACAATATTACTCATACTGTAAGTGTAACACTCACAATTACACTCACAATGTAAGTGAAAACTTCACAATATTTTTCACACTGTAAGTAAACCCTCACAATGTCACTCATATTGTAAGTGAAGCCTTCACAATATTACCCACACTGTGGTTGGAATTTAATGGGCTTCCGGGGGATGGGCTGGGAGGAGGGTGGGTGCCCATAGAATCGTGACAGAAGGCAGAAGGGGGTGGCAGAGGTACATCGCTTTCCCGCCGCACTGAAATAATTCGGGGGCGGGAAATGTCAAAGACGTCCTTCCTGCCAGAGGTCAATTGAGGGCCTTAAATGGTCAATTATTATCCACTTAAGGGCCTCTTTCCGCCACTGCTGGAATTAAACCAACGATGGGCGGTGGTCTCCGTCATGCAGAGAGAACGCCCAGTAAAACAAGGTGAGACCCTGTGTGCTTCAGGAGGGGGCTCCTCCGTGGGCAGTCTGTGGCATACAGAGGGCCCCCGGAGGCAAAGGCCACCCCTCCGCTAACCCTCCACCTCCACCCTCAAAGACCACCTTCACCTCCCCCCCCCCTTGCAGGGCCTGCCATACTGCCCCTGGCGACCCTGCTTCACTTACCTTGGGTCCAGGCTGCCAGCGCTGGACCTAGTTCCAGGCCTGGTGTAGTACTGGCAGTGGCCAATACTCCTGGTGGCACTGCCAATACTACACGTGGGGGCAGGATCCCCATCTTAAAGGAATGGGGACCAAGATGCCATGAAGTTAATTGCCTGAGCACTTTGAATTGCGCTGGGCAGGGCAGGGTGCGGGGGTGGGGGGGGGTGGGTGGCGGTGGTGGCTCTGATGGCCCAAGGCGGGCTTCTCTTTGCCTTTTCAGCCAGGCACCGGGACACCCACCAGCTCAACTAAATTCCCCTGGTTAGTGTAAACTTCACAAAATCACTCTCACTGTAAGGGTAACACTCATAATATCACTCACACTGTCAGAGTGACTGTCACAATATTTCTCACACTGTAAGGAATCACTCACAATATCGCTTGTTACAAGTGCTTCCATTATTTTTGTTAAATTTCTGAGTATTTGTGTTCAAACCGAAAAGGAGTCCATGAATGTTATGTACAGAGGTCACCAGAAGGTTTCCTGGACTTGGCTTGTAAACAAGCTCTTACTGGAAGGCACCTGCTTGCAGATATTTATCCAGCTTATTTTTTTGACTTGGAGAAGATGTTTATAGAAAGGTGACAGGTCAGGATCTATAGGGGACAGGAGGCTTGATTCTTGTGACATTGTTTTGATTTCACTTTGAAATGAGTTGGAGTGTGAGCAGGTTTTTGCCTGCTAAGGGAACCCAGCTCATCTCTTCTACCTGTAATTGAAGAAACCCTGAGGATCAAATGTATGGGAACTGAAACCCCTGTTGCTGCATTTCTCCTGTAAGGCCTATGTGAAGCCTCTGTAGCTGCATTTCTTGGAAAGCTTACCCAAACTGCTCTTCAACATTGCCTGGAAAGAGCTCTTCCAGGAAGATCCCTACGAAGGTCCCAAATATGCATTTGGGACGCCAAACCAAAACAAAGGACATCTTTCCATAACTTCTCTTTTCCCTTTAAGAATGAACAAGTATTCAGCCAAAGTGTTTTCTTTTGTCTTTTTTTTGGTAACAGAGCTCTAAAACAAAAATCCCTTTTATTTTTCCAGTTTATCGGTGTATGGGTGTATGTATGTCTGTGTGTGAGAGAGGGGCTAAGATAAAAAGTGAACTTTTAGATTTTGAACAGATCTAGCAATGCAAAACTGGGCATCCCGTGAGGCGCAGAGGGCCATCAGCAGCAGCATATTTGTACTCAACCACAATCTATAACCTCATGGCCCGGCATATCCCCCACTCTACAATTACCAGGAAGCCAGGGACTGTTGGTTCAATGAAGAGTGCAGGAGGGCATGCCAAGAGCAGCACCAAGCAGACTTCAAAATGAGATGTCAACCTGGTGAATCTACAACACAGGTCTACTTGCATGCCAAACAGCGCAAGCAGCATGCGATAGACAGAGCTAAGTGATTCCACAACCAACAAATCTAAGCTCTGCAGTCCTGCCACATTCAGTCATGAATGGAGGTGGACAATTAAACAACTAACTGGAGGAGGTGGCTCCGCAAATATCCCCATGCTCAATGATGGGGGAGCCCAACACATCAGTGCAAAAGATAAGGCTGAAGCATTTGCAACAATCTTCAGCCAGAAGTGCCAAGTGGATGATTCATCTCGGCCTCCTCCTGAAGTCCCCAGCATTACAGATGCCAGACTTCAGCCAATTCGATTCACTCCGCATGATATCAAGAAACGACTGAAGGCACTGGATACTGCAAAAGCTATGGGCCCTGACAATATTCCGGCAATAGTACTGAAGACCTGTGCTCCAGAACTTGCCAGTCCCCGGGCCAAGCTGTTCCAGTACAGCTACAACACTGGCATCTACCCTGCAATGTGGAAGATTGCCCAGATATGTCCTGTACACAAAAACCTGCCCAATTATTGCCCCATCAGTCTACTCGCGAGCATCAGTAAAGTGATGGAAGGTGCCATCAACAGTGGTATCAAGCAGCACTTGCTTAGCAATAACCTGCTCAGTGATGCTCAGTTTGGGTTCCGCCAGGGCCACTCAGCTCCTGACCTCATTACAGCCCTGGTTCAAACATGGACAAAGGAGCTGAACTCAAGAGGTGAGGTGAGAGTGACTGCCCTTGACATCAAGGCAATATTTGACTGAGAATGGCATCAAGGAGCCCGAGCATAACTAGAGTCAATGGGAATCAAGAAGAAAACTCTCCGTTGGTTGGAGTCATACCTAGTGCAAAGGATGGTTGTGGTTGTTGGCGGTCAATCATCTCAGCTCCAGAACATCACTGCAGGAGTTCCTTATGGTTGTGTCCAAGGCCCAACCATCTTCAGCTGCTTAATCAATGAACTTCCTTCAGTCATAAGGTCAGAAGTGGGGATGTTCCCTGATGTTCAGCACCATTTGTGACTCCTCAGATACTGAAGCAGTCCGTGTAGAAATACAGCAAGACCTGGACAATATCCAGGCTTGGGCTGATAAGTGGCAAGTAACATTCATGCCACACAAGTGTCAGGCAATGCTCATCTCCAACAAGAGAGAATCTAACCATCTCCCCTTGACATTCAATGGCATTACGATCGCTGAATCCCCCACTATCAACATCCTGGGGGTTACCATTGACCAGAAACTAATTGGAGTAGCCAGATAAATACCGTGGCTACAACAGCAGGTCAAAGGCTAGGAATCCTGCAGCGACTAACTCACCTCCTGACTCTCCAAAGACTGTCCACCATCTACAAGGCACAAGTCAGAAGTGTGATGAAATACTTTCCACTTGCCTGGATAGGTGCAGCTCCAACAACATTAAGAAGCTCGACACCATCCAGAACAAAGCATCCGGCTTGATTGGCACCCCATTCACAACATTCATTCCCTCCACTACCGACGCACAATGTGTACCATCTACAAGGTGCACTGCAGAAATGCACCAAGGCTCCTTAGACAGCACCTTCCAAACTTGCGGCCTCTACCATCTAGGAGGATAAGGACAGCCGATGCGTGGGAACACCACCACCTGCAAGTTCCCCTGCAAGCCACACACCATCCTGACTTGAAACTATATCACTGTTCTTTCACTGTCGCTGGGCCAAAATCCTGGAACTCCCTTCCTAACAGCACTGTGGGTGTACCTACCTCACATGGACTGCAGCGGTTCAAGAAGGCAGCTCACCACCACCTTCTCAAGGGCAATTAGGGATGGGAAATAAATGTTGGCCTAGCCAGCGACACCCACATCTCATGAACGAATATGAAAAAAATTTCTGTCCAGATGTTTATGCTTTACTTCATTACTGGTTAAAACTTGTTTTATAATAAACTGATAATTTTGTTGTTTATTAAAGAAATCTGGTTAGTGTGTTTTATTATGGGAAAAATAGAGTATATGACTGACCATGTCGGTAAGTCGGAAAATTTAAATATATGTTGTGACCTTTGGAGAAGTGGAGCTGGAATAAACAGTGCCCTCCTTCCGCCTCGGTCATAACACACTCGTACTGTAAGAGTAACCCTCACAATATCACTCAAACTGTAAGATCAACCTTCACAATATTACTCATAATGTAAGGAGACCCTCACAGTATCACTCACACTGTAAGATTAACCTTCACAGTATCACTCACACTGAGTGTAACCTTCACAATATCACTCACACTGTAAGATTAACCTTCACAATATCACTCACACTGAGTGTAACCTTCACAATATCACTCACTCTGTAAGATTAACCTTCACCATATCACTCACTCTGTAAGATTAACCTTCACAATATCACTCACTCTGTAAGATTAACCTTCACAATATCACTCACACTGAGTGTAACCTTCACAATATCACTCACTCTGTAAGATTAACCTTCACAATATCACTCACACTGAGTGTAACCTTCACAATATCACTCACACTGTAAGATTAACCTTCACAATATCACTCACTCTGTAAGATTAACCTTCACAATATTACTCACTCTGTAAGATTAACCTTCACAGTATCACTCACTCTGTAAGATTAACCTTCACAATATCACTCACTCTGTAAGATTAACCTTCACAATATTACTCACTCTGTAAGATTAACCTTCACAATATCACTCACACTGAGTGTAACCTTCACAATATCACTCACACTGTAAGATTAACCTTCACAATATCACTCACTCTGTAAGATTAACCTTCACAATATTACTCACTCTGTAAGATTAACCTTCACAGTATCACTCACTCTGTAAGATTAACCTTCACAATATCACTCACACTGTAAGATTAACCTTCACAATATCACTCACTCTGTAAGATTAACCTTCACAATATCACTCACTCTGTAAGATTAACCTTCACAATATCACTCACACTGTAAGATTAACCTTCACAGTATCACTCACTCTGTAAGATTAACCTTCACAATATCACTCACACTGAGTGTAACCTTCACAATATCACTCACTCTGTAAGATTAACCTTCACAGTATCACTCACACTGTAAGATTAACCTTCACAATATCACTCACACTGAGTGTAACCTTCACAATATCACTCACACTGAGTGTAACCTTCACAATATCACTCACTCTGTAAGATTAACCTTCACCATATCACTCACTCTGTAAGATTAACCTTCACAATATCACTCACTCTGTAAGATTAACCTTCACAATATCACTCACACTGAGTGTAACCTTCACAATATCACTCACTCTGTAAGATTAACCTTCACAATATCACTCACTCTGTAAGATTAACCTTCACAATATCACTCACTCTGTAAGATTAACCTTCACAATATCACTCACACTGAGTGTAACCTTCACAATATCACTCACTCTGTAAGATTAACCTTCACAATATCACTCACTCTGTAAGATTAACCTTCACAATATCACTCACACTGAGTGTAACCTTCACAATATCACTCACACTGTAAGATTAACCTTCACAATATCACTCACACTGTAAGATTAACCTTCACAGTATCACTCACTCTGTAAGATTAACCTTCACAATATCACTCACACTGAGTGTAACCTTCACAATATCACTCACTCTGTAAGATTAACCTTCACAATATCACTCACTCTGTAAGATTAACCTTCACAATATCACTCACACTGAGTGTAACCTTCACAATATCACTCACTCTGCAAGATTAACCTTCACAATATCACTCACACTGAGTGTAACCTTCACAATATCACTCACTCTGTAAGATTAACCTTCACAATATCACTCACTCTGTAAGATTAACCTTCACAATATCACTCACTCTGTAAGATTAACCTTCACAATATCACTCACACTGAGTGTAACCTTCACAATATCACTCACACTGAGTGTAACCTTCACAATATCACTCACACTGTAAGATTAACCTTCACAATATCACTCACACTGAGTGTAACCTTCACAATATCACTCACACTGTAAGATTAACCTTCACAATATCACTCACACTGAGTGTAACCTTCACAATATCACTCACACTGTAAGATTAACCTTCACAGTATCACTCACACTGAGTGTAACCTTCACAATATCACTCACACTGTAAGATTAGCCTTCACAGTATCACTCACACTGAGTGTAACTTTCACAATATCACTCACACTGTAAGATTAACCTTCACAATATCACTCACACTGTAAGTGTAAGCCTCACAATAAATCACACCAATATCTATAAATTGGATTACCGATGTTGGTCTAGCAGTGGCAATATCAGCTCCAGTGCATTTTCGCACAGGCATTTCATGTGAACATGACAGTTGTAATCTTTCAAGACAACTTTTCTGCCGTGCGATGATTATTTTTAGTGAAATTGGCACAACTGCTTTGTAAAAGTAAACACAAGCCATCCATATCTTTTAGTTGTTTCTGTAGGTTGTTTTGAGGGTTTCTTTTGCCTCTCCCAGGAGATTGTGAACAGGGTGAGGATGGAGTGCAATTGGGTGATGGTGTATCCAAACCAGCGCCGACATGAAGGGCCGAATGGCGGCCTTCCATGCTGTAAATTTCTACGATTCTATGAATATTAGTCACACTGTAAGTTCAGCCCTCACAATATCATTCACATAGTGGGTGTAACCTTCACAACATCACTCACACTGTAAATGTAACTGTCACATTATCAATCGCACTGAAAGTGTAATTCTCAATATCATTCATACTGCAAGTGTAACACACTGTTAGAGTAAACCTCACAATATCACTCACAGTGTAAGCCTAAACCTCACCATACTAATCACTCTGCAAGTGTAAACCTCACAATACCTGTCACACTGTCATTGTAACCCTCAGAATATTTCTGGCATTGTAAATGTAATCCTCACAATATCACTGAAATGGTAAAGTGTAATCCCCACAATAGCTCTCACACTAAGTGCGACACTCACAATATCACTCAGACTGTAATTGCAACCCCGATAATATCACTCACACTATATAAGTGTAAACCTTACAATATCACTCACATTGTAATTGTAACCCTCATGATATCACTCACACAGTGAGTGTATTCTTTACCATATCACTCATGCTGTTGGTGTGCCCTCACAATATTACACATACAGTAAGTGTATCCAGTGTAATCCTCACAACATCACTTACACTGCAAGTGTAACTCCCACAATTTCAATCACACTGTAATTAATAACACTGTATTAATATCACCGTTGCTGTAAGTGTAATCAACACAATATCACTCATATTGTAAGTGTAACCTTTACAATATCATGCACACTGTTAATGTAAGCCATTTACAGTGCAAGTGTTATTGTAAGATTTACACCTAAATGTGAGTGTATTGTGAGGGATACTCTTAAGTGTGAGGAATATTGTGAAGGTTACACTGACAGTTTGACAGATATTGTGAGGATTACACTTGCAGAGTTAGTGGCATTGTGAGGGTTACACTCATAATATCACTCATATTGTAAGAGTAACCCACATAATAGTACTCACACTAATTGTATTGCTCAAAATACCGCTCACTCTGCAAGCATAAAGCTTACATTATCTCTCACACTGTTAGTGTACTCTCAAATTATATCTCACACCGTGGGCTGAATTTACTGAGGCTGTATGGAGTGAGAATAGAGGCATGGGGGGCCGGAGAGTAACGTCGGACGAGTCCGCCTGGAAATCCGACATTGTAACATCAGTTCCGGATTTAGTCAGCGGTGGAAAAGCACCAAGGCAGGATACCGTCCCGACGTGAGTTAGTTTTAATAGATTAATTAGCATGTAATTGATCATAATTCAAGGGGGCTTGGAATTAAGTGGACGACGGGCAGCCTCAAGTGCATTCAGAACCCCAACAGTGTAAAGGTGTTGAAATTGAGGTGAGGCCTCAGTGCCGTGACTGGAGGCAGCATGGGGAGCACTGGATAGGGGAAGAGGGTGGAGCGGAAGCCATTGTTGGTTTGCAGCGCTGTGTACGCTGCACAGGTGGGCTTGGTCTAGGGTGGTGGTACCAGGTGGGCTTGGTCTCGGGGGAGTACCAGGTGGGCTTGGTCTCGGGGGATTTACCCAGTGGGCTTGGTCTCAGGGGCTGCACCCAGTGGGCTTGGTCTCAGGGGTCTACCCAGTGGGCTTGGTCTTGAGAGCTGCACCCAGTGGGCTTGGTCTCAGGGGCTCGACCCAGTGGGCTTGGTCTCAGGGGCTGGACCCAGTGGGCTTGGTCTCAGGGGCTGTACCCAGTGGGCCTGGTCTCGGGTGGCAGTACCAGGTTGACTTAGTCTCAGGGGCTGTACCCAGTGGACTTGGTGTCGGGGGCTATACCCAGTGGACTTGGTCTTCGGGGCTGTACCCAGTGGGCTTGGTCTCGGGTGGTAGTACCAGTTTGGCTTGGTCTCAAGGGCTGTACCCAGTGGGCTTGGTCTCAGGGGCTGCACCCAGTGGGCTTGGTCTCAGGAGCTGTACCCAGTGGGCTTGGTCTCAGGGGCTCTACCCATTGTGCTTGGTCTTGGGGTCTATAGCCAGTGGGCTGGTTCTCGGGTAGTAGTACCAGGTTGGCTTGGTCTTAGGGGCTGTACCCAGTGGGCTTGGTCTCAGGGGGCTGTACCCAGTGGGCTTGGTCTCAGGGGCTGTACCCAGTGGGCTTGGGTTCGGGGCTCTACCCAGTGGGCTTGGTCTTGGGATCTATAGCCAGTGGGCTTGGTTTTGGATGGTAGTACCAGGTTGGCTTGATCTCAGGAGCTGTACCCAGTGGGCTTGCTCTCGGGAGCTGTACCCAGTGGTGTTGGTCTCAAGGGCAGTACCAGGTGGCCATATTGCTGGGTAAGAGTGTTGGCTATCAGCAAGTGTGGGCACTGAGGGCTGAGATGAGTAGAAAAGGCAAAGCTGCCAAGACAACATCATCTCTGCAAGAATAGCGCTCTGGAGGCCTACTGATTACCTGGAATAGGTCTCACACACCCTGTCTTTGTGGACGTCTGTGGAATGATGTAGCATCTCCAACAGAGGGAGAGCCAGGAGGCAGCTGCACCTCCCCGTGAAGCTCCATGACGAGAATGACAGCAGCTGGTCATGCCAAGAAGGGTCCACCTGCACCAGAGAGTGTACCGAACTCAAATCAGCTACCTCCAAATGGCCGAGCACCATTGTCAATGAAGACTATGGCTGTCCAGGCTGGGCGTCACTGACTTAAATGCCCTGCTACAGAATGAGTTGCGACCTATGGGATTTGGTGGTCACCCTCTGTCTGTGGCCTTGACGATCACAGTGGCACTAAATTTTTATGCATCTGGATCATTCCAAGGATCCATTGGAGACATGTTTGGGGTCTCCCAGGCAGCAGCCAACCACCGCATCAATGCCTTGTTCAAGAGGGTCGGCAACAACGTGCACTACTGCACCCACGCTGATAGTCAGGCCAAGAGGGCTATTGGTTTCAGGATCATTGCTGGATTACCCCCGGTGCAAGGTGTGATCGACTGCATGTATGTGGCCATCAAGGATCTAATGGACTAGCCAGCTGCCTTCATCAATAGGAAAGGGTTTCATTCCATCAACATTCAACTGGTCTGCGACCACAGAAAGCGTTCGCTGTAGGTGTGTGCCTGCTTCATGGGAAGCAGCCACAATGCCTACATACTTTGACAGTCCCAGCTGCCGCATTTCTGCCAGCAACTCACTCACTTTCAGGGATGGATTCTCGGGGACAAGGGCTACCCATTGAAGATATGGCTACTGACATCTGTGAGCAACCCTCGCACTGCAGCAAAGGAGAGCTACAACACTTGCCACAGGTCCACCTGAGCGACCATCATGCAGGCCATTGGGCTGCTGAAGATGAGATTCTGGTGCCTGGATCGATCCGGTGGAGCCCTGCAGTATGCCCCAGCTAGGGTCTTGTATATCATGGTGGTCTGCTTTGCTCTGCACAATCTAGCACTGCATATTGGGGAGGCCTTTCATGTTGAGGATATGATTGATTGCAATTCCTCAACAGACCAGGAGGACATGGAGGAGGGTAATGAGCAGGCAGCACTGGATTTTGAACCCCTTGCACTGGAGGCCAGGCAGATTGAGCGACGGGCCAAGGAGGCAAGAGACAATCTCATACTTAACTGCTTCCAGGAATCATGATGGCCTTCCACATTGAAATTAATCAATGCATTCAGCCTGTTGCCTCCATTTTATTCGTGCTCCGTGCAAAATGTCCACTTGAACCCGTGCTGTGGCCCATGGAAGAGTCAAATCAAAGGAGGGCTGTACCTGCACTGGCAGCCACGAAGGGGGAAGGAGGAAGTCAGCATCTCACAATTAAGGCATGAAAGAACAGCATGTTCCACAATGAAGGTGAACTTCAAAAATGAAAAAACTTCGCAAAGCAAAACAAATGGCAAATGTCAAACACCCGTGAAAGCCAAGGGAAAGTGGAGTTGAGGGCACAATCAGATCACAGAATCACAGAATAGTTACAGCGCAGAAGGAGGCCATTCGACCCGTTCACGTCCGCACCAGCTCTCCAAATGAGCAATTCACTTCTTCCCATTCCCCTGCCTTCACCCCGTAACCCTGCAAATTCTTCCTTTTCATATAAAAGTCTAATTCCCTTTTGAACGCTCCAATTGAACCCGCCTCCACCATGTTCTCAGGCAGCGCATTCCAGATCTTAACCACTCACTGCGCAAAAAAGTTTTTCCTCATGTCGCTTTTGCTTCTCTTACCCATTACTTTAAATCTGTGCCCTCTCGTTCTCAATCCATTCACGAGTGGGAACAGTTTCTCTCCATCTACTCTATCCAGACCCCTCATGATTTTGAATACCTCTATCAAATCAACTCACAGCCTTCTCTTCTCCCAGGAAAACAGTCCCAACTTCTCCAATCAATCTTCATAATTGAAGTTCCTCATCCCTGGAACCATTCTCATGAATCTTTTCTGTACTCTCCCCAATGCCCTCACATCTTTCTTAAAGTGCGGCACTCAGAACTGGATGGAATTCTTGAGCTGAGGCTGAACTAGTGGCTTATACAAGTTCAACAAAACTTCCTTGCTCTTGTACTCTATGTACCTATTAATAAAGCCCAGGATACTGTATGCTTTATTGACCACACTCTCAATCTGTCCTACCACTTTTAATGACATGCACATATACACCCAGGTCCCTCTGCTCCTGCATCCACTTTAGAATTGTACCCTTTATTCTATATTGTCGCTCCATGTTCTTCCTACCAAAATGAATCACTTTACATTTCTCTGCATTGAACTTCATCTGCCACCTGTCTGCCCATTCCACCAACTTGTCTATGTCCTTTTGCAGTTCTATACTATGCTCCTCACAGTTTACAATGCTTCTAAGTTTCATATCATCTGCAAACTTTGAAACTGTGCCCTGTTCACCAAAGTCTAGGTCATGAATATATATCGGGAGAAGCAAGGGTCCCAACACTAACCCTTGGGGAACTCCACGACAAACCTTCCTCCAGTCCGAAAAACATCCATTAACCACTGCTATAATAATAAAAACAAAATACTGCAGATGCTGGAACTCTGAAATAAAAACAAGAAATGCTGGAAATACTCAGCAGGTCTGGCAGCATCTGTGGACAGAGAAGTAGAGTTAACGTTTCAGGTCAGTGACCCTTCTTCAGAACCTCTACCCTTTGTTTCCTGTCACTCAACCAATTCTGTATCCATGTTGCTACCGTCCCTTTTATTCCATGAGCTTAATGATGGTATTAGCACAATAGAGAGGGATGACCTGAACTGATGAACTAAACTCCAAAAAATGAACACACTTTTACTGCAGGCAAGATGGAGTAAGAGGTCAGCTGACCTCTCCTGTACTGTAAATATACATCGTGACTGTTGGAGACTAAACTCATCATCACTTCTGGATTAGTCCAAGGGCAGGCACATTAAAATGCTAAACAGTCTATTCAATGCTAAATGATTCCTATCTTCAAGAATTCAGTTGATAAAGGCCTTCACAGATAGACAGACTCCTGATTTAAAGCCAAGATAATAGGTGGGGCATTACACCACTTTGTCAAGATAAGCCACATTCAAACGCCATTGTGTATCAATGGCCACACATTCAAAGACAACA
This sequence comes from Heterodontus francisci, assembly GCF_036365525.1. Classification (NCBI taxonomy): domain Eukaryota; kingdom Metazoa; phylum Chordata; class Chondrichthyes; order Heterodontiformes; family Heterodontidae; genus Heterodontus; species Heterodontus francisci. The sequence goes on from NC_090371.1 coordinate 41,002,426, forward strand.
CACCAGGGGAGTGCATCTATGGTCACCTGATCAAAACTAAGACTCAGAAGGCTTTTTCTTAAAAAAACAGCTCTCTGAAAGACAGAGACAGAAAGCAAGCTAGCCAGGGAAGCTGAGATATCCATTCTAGGAGACCCTGCCTGTAGCATCTTTAAACCATAGAGACAGAGACTGCAAGGTGACCTTGAAAACTCCCCATCTGAGAAATCATAACAGGATTCTCACCACCGACTTTGACTGAATCTTAACCAGATGAGTCTGCAATACTTCAGTGAACCAAGAAAAGGAACACCAGGCCTGCACCGCTGTTAAAAAATTACTCCCAGGAAAACAAAGAAGGTTTCAAAGTCAGACTTAAATGCATGCTATCCTCTAACCACTATCTCTTGTGGGTGTGCAAATGTGTGCATGTGTGAGTGGGTGAGGTTGTGAATACTTTTTGGGTATTATTTAATAAATAATTTATCTTGTTATCTAATTTAATCCTATGAGAAAACTTGTCGTTTGTCTGTTTATGCGACCACTAAAACACTTAGGGACTGAAAATTTTTTTTTAAAACACTGTCTACAGTCAGTTGAGAGGTGAGAAGTGGAAGCCATCAATATCCCATCTACCCCCTGTGCATAAGAAAGTTATGTAAGATACTGAAATATTGTTTTTAATTGAAACTTGTGGTTGAGACTTGTGAAGCTATCCAACCCAGGAGCATCGATAGTTTAAATGAAATGTGAAATGCTGTTCGGTGTTGTACAGAAATTGACCAAATCTACCAACATGCATTGCTAAGGTAAAAAGCCTTTTCAAATTGAAGTCACCTTTTAAAAGCTGAAGGCTGCTTTTTCACAGATAAACAAGATCACTGGACTGTGATTAAAAACACTTTTAGGCTATGGTATATCTGGCCGAGAGGCCCAGGGGTCATAAAATAGGGCCGAAACCAACAAACAACTATATTTCAAAGCTGTGTTTTGCTTTGATGCAAAGTTAGAACTTTAGTGAAACATTATGTTTCAATAAGTCTGATAAGAAATGAAACTAGGCACAAAGAACACAGAGACAGGATAACTGTTCTGGCAGGGGTTATGAAGTTTATTTGAAAGCTGCGAGATGATGACACAAGCTGACATAAACTGATGAGGTCAGGGGTTGTCTTCTTTTGAAATGCACAGCAGCTAATTCCACAAGCAATTTTACCAGAAAAAGAAGTTCAAGAAAGATGGACCGTTTCAAGGCAGAATTTAACCCAATGGTTTAAACAAAGAATTCAACAAATCCTTGGACAATTGTAGCTGAAGGTGGAATTTGATAGGACAATATAAAGCTGTCAATGAAACATCCATGTCCACTTTGGAAAGAAAAAGTATAAAGATCATTCTAAGGAGTGGTTTGGTGCTGCAGCCAAGCCAAGCAACTTGGTCAACTTGCAAAGTATAACAACAACAACTTGCATTTATATAGCACCTTTAACATAGTAAAACATCCCAAGGCACTTAACAGAAGTAATAAGTCAGAAATTGACACTGAGCCAAAGAAGGAGACATCAGGTTAGGTGACTAAATCTTAATCAAAGAGGTAGGTTTTAAGGAGCATCTCAATGGAAAAGAGAGAGAGAGATGTAAATGTTTAGGAAGGGAATTTGAGTATTTTCAATCTTCCATGAGATGTGGGTGCCGTTGGCAGGACCAGCACTTGTTGCCCATCCCTGACTTTAACAACTGAATGGCTTGCTAGGCCATTTCAGAGGGCAGCTACAAATCAACTACATTGCTGTGGATCTGGAGTTGCATGTAGGCCAGACCAGGTAAGGATGGCAGATTTCCTTCCCCAAAGGACATCAGTGAACCAGATGAATTCTTTTACAATAGTCAATGATAGTTTTATGGCACCAATACTGAGACAAGCTTTCAATCCCAGATTTTTAATTAAGTAATCGAGTTTAATTAATAATTGAATTTAAATTCCACTAGCTGCCATAGTGGGATATGAACCCATGCCCCTGCAAAGCATTAACCTGGGCTTCTGGATCACTAGCCCATGACGTTATCACTATGCCACCATCTCCCCTAGGGGGCTAGATAGCTGAAGCCATGGCTATCAGTGGTTAGGTGAAAGCAATCAGAGATGCATAAGAAGCCAGAGTTAGAGGAATGTTGGAGGAATCTTGGAGGGTTGTAGGGCTGGACAATATTATAGAGATAGGGAGGAATGAGGCCATGGAGAAATTTGAACACGGGGATGAGAACAGTCACTGTTATAGTGTAGGCAAATGCAACAATTCCAACCTGACATCCTAGACTACACATCCTAAACTACATGCCCTTCCCAACATGATTCCAGCAACTAAAGGAATATCCCACTCCACACACCATTCTTGAATCTTTATCTGCACTTAGCCTCTAAGCTCCATCTTCCTCCTATATGTACTCACAGTTCACTTATTAGAAATATCCTTGGATGAATGAAAAATCCATGAGTTCTGCAGCACTTACTAAGAGTAACAACTATAATTTTTGAACACAATACCCATTCTACTATAGTTTATTTTGGTAAAGTAAATTTTTTTGGCCTTTCTATTTATATATATTGCCCATATATTAACATTGTTTTTTCCACTGCCTTGCCTAGTGGGTAATCAGGACTCCCAAGCCACTATTGGGTTTGCCCATAGTTTATTAATCCCACCTAAGTAATAGCTGAAAGACAGGGGTGGGAGTCAGGACATGTTGCATCTGAGATGCCTGTGACTTTCTTTGCTTATTTGACCACATGCACAACTATGCAGCAATGATTTATGATTCTCAGAGTTAGAAAATTTTGTTCTTTACACTGGATCTTGACGAACAATTGATTTGTGTTTTGCAGCATTCACTATGAAGTGTTCTTGTTGCATAGTGCAACAGTTGCTTCTGTTGGATAATAACTTTGGATAAATTTAATGGATTGGAATGGAAAGGACAGCAGCAGGGATTCTCATAGCTGAAGGGAAGATCATGAAGCTTGCTCATGTAGTACTGAGCACATTGCAGTTGCAATCACAGACCTTAGGTCGATCAAGGATGTGCTGGGTGCTAAGGTGCTGGTAGGCATTGACAGGAGGCATAAGGATAAGATAGATAGACAGTGTAAGGATGAGGTGCTGGCACTCATTGATAGGAGGTACAAGGATATCAGTGTATTTTTTTCAACAAAAGAGAACCCTCTGCTCAGACAAATGTAATAAAATTCTTGTAAAGTCTGGGAAAACAAAGGGGAATACAGTTAGTAATACATGCTGACACATAACAGTGATAAGAAAGGTTATAAAAACAGTGCATCTGTACCTCGGAGTTGAACTGTGAGAATCCTCCATGGGAAAACCTCAGCTGGTGTAGTTCCAGATAGTATAATTGTGATTTTTGTGTCCTGTTTTTAGGTAAGGTTGCCTTGTAACAGAATGTGGCCTGATATCCTCTAATTGCTACAAAATGGTGCTGTTTTCCTGATTTTGAAGACGGTCAGAAATAAAGCTTAAATTGATTTTAAGATATAAATCTATAGTTGTGTCTGATTTGACAGACCAGAACCCAAATTGTATCAAGAATCACAGTACTACTAGTTGGCTAGCAGCTCCCAGAAACCATGTAATAATGATTTGCCTCTTTTAGATGCTGACAATCTTGCTATATCTATTGCAGAATTCCTGTACTCAGTATTTTACTTGTACTGTTTCAGATAAGTTGGTCCTGATAGCATTCTCACATCCATTATAGGTTAGCACTGTATCCCTGCAACATGCTAATTCAAACTAGAATTAAAAATGCAGCATGTTTACGAAAAACTTTTGGGCTCAGTATGGTTTAACTTGCAAGATGATAATTGAGTATTTAAGTTTGGACTTCTGTATTGTCTCAGTCTTTATATAAACACATATTATATGGCAAGATTTGTGTCTTTGCCTTCTCCCCAGTTCGGAGAATCCAGCTAACAGACAGTAACTAAAAAGCCAGTGTTAATAGGTTAAGGATGTCCACGAGAACTGCATGGCAGAGTAAACAAGCTGTAATGATAATTAATAATAGACAATTAGACCTAGCAGTCAAAAGTTAGCATTGATTTTCATGGAGCCAAAATGCAGATTCTTAATGAGGTAAAATCTGCTTCAATTGATATGTATTACATAATTAATATATAAATACTTAATGACTAATATGGATTTTCTATAAATATTTTGAAGTATACTCTAATTTATGTAATGGTAGTGTCCTATGACAGATAAATATTTATAACTGTATTTTACATTTAAAAGGACTCAATTACAATCTATTAATTGAAATTCCACTATATGAGCTTATGCACCTAAGATTGTATTCGGACAGATTCAAATGCAAATTAGCTATTTTTCCTTGTTTAGAATCTGCATCATTCCTTCTTTAAAAAATGTTTTGTTCAAAACAAGTGGAGCCATCAACACAAAGCTCATACCTTTAGCTCCAATATAATTTTTCTTTTCAGTGATTCAGCACGGCTGGAGGTTCGGCCTATAGCCGCGCAGGCCTGTTGTTGAGTCAATTATCATAAATCCCCTGAACAATTAACAATATTGGAGTGCAGCGCTGCATGTATTTTAAATGTTATAACTATGCTTGGCTCTTTTGTTAATTGGGCTATCTGACTCTACTTTTTATGCTGCTCATCTGCTCATTACTGTAGCCATTTAATTCAATTAGCACCTTAATTAGACGAACATCCATGTCCAATGTCGCAGCCTTGTCAAAGTACGTAGCTTGATTACCAAAGACAAACACACCATGCAAATCATGCTGTAACTCAAGAGCTGAGATGATGGAAACTAGCCAACTGGTGAAGTGGAAAACTGTGTGTCTTCATCCCCCTCAGCAGGGCAAGCTGTCTGTATTGAAATACACTAATGATTTACACTTTCATTAGTTACGCATATTGGCTGGGCTAAATTTTATTTGCCTAATCTGGTGTTATAAATAAAATAATTTTTTCCTCCAAATATTAAAGTCATTGTCGCTTGGCAATTGAAAAAGCCACAAACCCATTTTCTTTTTAATCCCTTTGATTATGTAGCAGTGCTGTGATTTGCTCGTTTATTTGTTCCTCGGAGAGTGTTTAGCCATCAGATGCACAATTATAATTTGCAGATTCTATTTTTATTGACGATGCATGCTTGTAGGTGTCATTGATAATAAGCTTACCTTGAAGCAATGTTTTCCGACGTCTCTCTGTTTAACAGGTTCTTTGAATTCAGGGCAAAAAAAAATCAAACATTATACACTGTTGACATACAAGTATATCAGTAAATAGTTCATGACTGCGCCATTTCAGGAGTCCATGCTAACAAGAGGTTGCCTGGTGACTGAATCACAATAACACAGTCCTCAGTGACTGCTGGGTTAGTAGCACATCTGGTGAGTTTCTTCACCCAATTTTCAGCCCTCCAAATTTCAGTATGATGGATCCACAAGCACAAGGTCGGGCAGCCTGTTGTCTCTACTATAGATGCAGCAGTTGACATTGTTGAATGGTGGTAAAGATTTGGAGTTAAGGCAGCTAAATGGAGTTGAGTTACAGTTCAGCCATGACCAAATAGATTTGTAGCTCGAGGCACTAAATGGGCTAATCTTCTTTCTATGCTTCCAAGCCAGCAAAAAGATCATGTTAGTATTTTAGAAATGGTTAGAGTTTCCAACATTATATGTACAATTAGAAGCATTTTTTAACATAAGATACAAACATCTTTGATCCATTCATGAACTATTAATATAATGTTTAACTATATTAAATAGGTGGGAATCATCGAAATAAATGTGTAAGAATTGTAGTCATGTATGCAATGGTGATCTTGGCATCTATACATAGAGATTACATAAAGAGCACAAGTGGAAAAGTGAAGTAGGAAAGTAGAAAGTATTTACTTTTATTTGCAACTAATGTTATATGACATTGTTAGCAAATTAAAAAACATGCAGTACTGCATTTTAACTTATTTACATAAGCCTGAGCATTCAGAAACTTCTAGCATGAATGAGATCCGAACGCGTTTTAGCTAAAAAAGACTTTGAAACCTAATTGGTATCTAGTTTTTCTCGACTCAGTATTGAGACGGTAAAACAAAAGCAATCCAAAATAGGTGCATAAGAAGATACAATGAATGGTAGGACCCTAGGAAGTACAGAGGATCAGAGGGAACTTAGTGTACTTATCCATAGATCACTGAAGGCAGCAGCACAGGTAGATAAGGTGGCTGCAAATATGACTCCAGAATGGTATGTTGCCTCCCTGGTGCTAGGGTCAAGGATGTCACGGAGTGGCTGCAGGACATTCTGAAGGGGAAGGGTGAACAGTCAGAGGTCATGGTACACAATGGTACCAATGACATAGGTAGAAAGAGGGATGAGGTCCTGCAACAAGAATTTAGAGAGCTAGGTAGCAGATTAAAAAGCAGGATCTCAAAGGTTGTAATATCTGGATTACTAGCAACGTGCTAGTGAGTATAGGAATAGGAGGAGAGAGCAGATGAATACGTGGCTGAGGAGATGGTGCAGGAGGGAGGGCTTTAGTTTCCAGGATCACTGGGTCTATTTCTGGCGAAGGTGGGACCTGTACAAGTTGGACAGGTTGCACCTGAACCTGAACAGGACCAACATCCTTGTTGGAAGGTTTGCTAGTGCTGTTTGTGGGTGGGGGGGGGGGTTAAACTAATTTGGCAGGGGGATGGGATACAGAGTGGAGGTACAGTAACGGGTGATGCACCGTCAAATATAGAAGAGAAACTGAGTTAGTCTGGAAGGCAGAGCAAATATAGACCTGTTAAGGCACAAGTGAAAAATGCAAGACTGGATTGCATCTATTTTAATGCAAGGATTCTTACTAGTAAGGCAGATGAATTGAGGGCATTGATTAACACATGGGATTATGACATTATAGCTAGCACAGAGACATGGTTGAGGGAGGGGCAGGACTGGCAGCTCAATATTCCAGGGTATAGAATCTTCAGGTGTGACAGGGGAGGAGGTGGTATTGCACTGTTGATCAAGGAGTCAATTACTGCAGTAAGGAAGGACGATATCAGAAGATTCCTCAAATGAGGCCATATGGGTAGAACTTAAAACCAAAATGGGGGCAATCACTTGGCTGGGAGTGTACTACAGGCCGCCAAAGAGTCAGGGAGAGATAGAGGAGCAGATATGTAGGCAAATCTCAGAAAGGTGTAAAAATAATAAGGTAATAATAGTAGGAGATTTTAACTTCCCTAATATCAACTGGGATAGTCTTAGTGCAAAAGGCTTAAAGGGGGCGGAATTCTTAAAATGCATACAGGAGAGCTTTTTGAGCCAGTACGTAGACAGTCCTACAAGAGAAGGGGCGGTACTGGATCTAATCCTAGGGAATGAAGCTGGACAAGTGGTGGAAGTGTCAGTGAGGGAGCATTTCGGGGATAGTGACCATAACTCTGTAAGATTTAAGGTAGTTATGGAAAAGGACAAATATGGACCGCAAATAAAGGTGCTGAATTGGGGGAAGGCCTATTTTAAGATGATAAAACAGGATCTGACCAAAGTGGACTGGGAACAGCTACTTGTAGGAAAGTCTACATCTGACCAGTGGGAGTCATTCAAATAGATAATAGTGAGAGTTCAGAACCAACATGTACCCGTTAAGGTGAAGGGTAGGACCAACAGGTCCAGGGAACCCTGGATGTCAAGGGATATAGAGGACTGGATAAGATAAAAAAAGGAGGCTGATGGCAGATTCAGAGCACTGAAAACAGCAGAGGTCCTAGAGGAGTATAGAAAGTATAGGGTGGTACTTAAAAAAGTAATTAGGAGAGCGAAGATTGGACATGAAAAAACACCGGCGGGCAAGATAAAAGAAAATCCTAAGACATTTTATAAGTATATTAAGGGCAAGAGGATAAGCAGGGAAAGAGTAGGGCCCATTAGGGACCAAAGTGGCAATCTGCCTATGGAGCTGGAGGACCTAGGTGAGGTTTTAAATGATTACTTTTCATCTGTGTTCACTATGGAGAAGGACAGTGTTGGTGTAGAGATCAGGGAGGGGGATTGTGATATACTTGAACATATTAGCATTGAAAGGCAGGAAGTATTAGCTGTTTTAGCAGGCTAAAAAGTGGATAAATCCACAGGCCCAGATGAGATGTATTCCAAGCTGTTATGTGAGGCTCTGACACAAATTTTCAAATCCTGTCTGGCCACAGGAGAGGTACCAGAAGACTGGAGGACACGAATGTAGTACCATTATTCAAGGACAGCAATTGTTGACAACGCGATCGGTAGGTGGCGCTGTTTTGGCACATGCGCAGACACAGCATGTCCCACGAAAACGTCACAGCCTGCGACTGTAGCAGCTGCCAGGACTAAAGATGGCGCTGCTCAAAAAATCACAGAGATGAAACCTAACAAACACGTGGCAGAATACAATGGCCGGAGTGAGAGAGTGGAGCGGGCCGGGGAGATCAGCACGGGGGCCGGGGAGATCAGCGCGGGGGCCGGGGAGAGCAGCGCGGGGGCCAGGGAGAGCAGCGCGGGGGCTGGGGAGATCAGCGCGGGGGCCGGGGAGATCAGCGCAGGGGCCGGGGAGAGCAGCGCGGGGTCCGGGGAAATCAGCGCGGGGGCCGGGGAGAGCAGCGCGGGGGCCGGGGAGATCAGCACGGGGGCCGGGGAGATCAGCGCGGGGGCCGGGGAGAGCAGCGCGGGGGCCGGGGAGAGCAGCGCGGGGGCTGGGGAGATCAGCGCGGGGGCCGGGGAGATCAGCGCAGGGGCCGGGGAGAGCAGCGCGGGGTCCGGGGAAATCAGCGCGGGGGCCGGGGAGAGCAGCGCGGGGGCCGGGGAGATCAGCGCGGGGGCCGGGGAGAGCAGCGCGGGGGCCGGGGAGAGCAGCGGTAACGGTGCCGGGGAGGGGGGGGGGGAGAAAGAGGGAGAGGTAAGGAAGGGGGAGAAAGAGGGAGAGGGAGAGAAAGAGGGAGGGGAGGGAGGGAGAGAAAGAGGGAGGGGAGGGGGGGAGAGAAAGAGGGAGGGGAGGGGGGAGAAAGAGGGAGGGGAGGGGGGGAGAGAAAGAGGGAGGGGAGGGGGGAGAGAAAGAGGGAGGGGAGGGGGGGAGAAAGAGGGAGAGGTAAGGAAGGGGGAGGGGGAGAAAGAGGGAGAGGGAGGGGTAAGGAAGGGGGGAGGGGGAGAGCTGGGGGGGAGAGGGAGGAAGGGGAGAGAGTGGGGAGGGGGAGAGCTGGGGGGAGAGGGAGGAAGGGGAGAGAGTGGGGGGGGAGCAGCGGAACGGAAGAGGAGTGCCTTTTTCTGTGCATGCGCCATAAGCACAACAGCAAAAGACTTACGGGCCATTCCCTGGACCCGGTGACACCAAGGTCTTCGCACGCTCGCTCCCCGCGGCTCTCTACGGCCTCTCGCTTCCGGCCCTCTCCATTCAGCCGTTCCCTCCAGCTGCAGATGCCCAATCCAGTTGCTTTCTCCCCTACCCAGTTGCTTTCTCTACTTCTCCTCAGTACTTCAGGCATTGCAACTGTTTGGTCCCTGCATTTTGCATGCTCCCTCTCCCCACCCCTCCCCGCACTCCCCACCCCTCCCCCTCTTCACCCACCCCTCCCTCTACCCCCCCACCATAGTTGAATATCTGAAGTGCAGTTGCAAAGTCGGGGAAATAGCATGCAAAACAAAACCTCAACAATTCTGGGTTTAATTATTGAAAAGTTTTATTAAGTTCATTAAGTATCCAAGGAACTGCTGTGCATGGATACATGAGTGTTGTGTCCAGCATTCCCGTTAGACAGACAGGCCGAGTCTCTGCTATGCACAGCTAAAGAGATTGTTCCTGGAGAGCCTTGTGGTGAATAAAAGCTTGGCTCTCTATTCCACTACTGTATTGTCCATGTGAAGAAGGCAAAGTCACAAGAGTCTGAGCTCAGTCTATTCTTGGTGAATGTTCCCCAAGCGTATCCCAATGTGCATTCCCAATTCATCCATAAATGCAATGTTCCTTTCCACATCGTGATGAGCTCCGCAGCATGATCTAGTTGCCTTCGTTGCTTGAATGCTGACCTTAAGTCTCAAGGATTGTTTTCTCGACGGCATATTTTACATGAAAAGAAATAAAGCAAATCAGAGTCAGAGCTAGCCTCCCTCCATCCACTGAAATTACTGTTGTGCACACCTTTTTAAGTTCTGCAGTGAAGGCACCAATTGACAACGTCGCCAATGAAGCACTTATTACCCACCTCAGATGCAGGAATCAGCACATCCTTGCGTCCTCTCCTGCACTGCCTCCTTTGCTTGAATGCCGTCCTTAAGTGTCAAGGATTGTTTTCTCAAGGGCACGTTTTACATGAAAGAAAATAAGGAAAGAACATCAGTGTCAGAGCTTCCCTCCCTCCAATGAAATTACTGTTGAGCATGCTTTGTGTTCTGCGGTAAAGGCATGTACTGATAACACCACCAATGAATCACTTAGTACCCACCTCAGCTGTAGGAGGCAGGATGATGTTACTGCCCCTATCTCGTGATGGTTCAATGCTGCTCTCAGGGAAAACATGAATGATGTGAGGATGCTGGAAAAGAAGCACATTTCTTTTGGGCTATGAACACAAAGCTGGCCATTTAGCCCAGCAGTTCCCTGCCAGTGGTTATGTTACTCGTGCGTCTTTCCATCATCCATTCCCATTTAATCCTGCCTACTACTATCACCAGTTGTGTTCACAGCAAGAGCATTCACATTTCTGCTACCACTGGACATGGCATGCTTGTTTCTTTTAGTGCTCAGTCTCTTCTTGCTGAATGTTCCCCAAGTGCTTGACCCCTTTGGACGCCCTCTCTGCTTGACAGGCAGCAACTGGCAATTGCGGAGTCTCACAAGGCTCTGCATGGTTGTTTCAACGTCGGATGGGGAAACAAGTGGCTGTGTGTCCATGAGCACTGCCCTGATGGGTGTAGGGGCAGGTAACTGTGTGTTCATGAGCACTGCCCTGATGGGTGTAGGGGCAGGTAACTGTGTGTCCATGTGCACTGCCCTGATGGGTGTAGGAGCAGGTGACTGTGTAACTGAGCAGCAAGGAGAGGGTACCGCAGGTAGGGGAAGTGGAGATTTGAACAGGCAGGCATATGTATGGTCCATCAGATCATTAGGCCACGGGGTGAGACGCTCAGGATCCAGGGTTTGTGACACGTGACTGATGTCCAGCGCGCGGCCACCTCCATCCGAAGGTGCTTCCGGGCAATTGTTGGGCATAGTAAATGGCTCCATCTCATCAGCCAGTCCTTGCTGCCAGCGGAGAGTCTGTTGCCGCAGCCAGTCCAGTCTCCTCATGAATGCTGCCGTTCCACTCTGCAGAACGGCCTGTTGTAGCTGGTACAATTGATCTGAAAGCAAGCGGTATTTTTCATTGTGGCTGAGGGGCCTTGGCTGTTCCTCTGTAATCACAATGGCAGCAGCCATGCCTGTCGTCGTTGGTGTCTGAGATGCACGCCAGCGACAATTGGGGGCGAGCCTGTCCAAAGGCAGACCCAGATGCCTCTGCACAACAACAGCATGTTTGCAGGGCAACAAAGTCTGAATGGAGAAGATGCAGCTGCAGGTAGCCTGGCCATCATGTATCTGCAGTGTGTACTGTTTGGCGCCAGAAATCACAGTCACTGTGCCTTCATCCTGATACATGCGGTGGCCCAGCCAATGGAAATGTTTTCAGAGCAACTCACAACAGGGGCTGGAGAACATGCGGTGGCCCAGACAATGGAAATGTTTTCAGAGCAACTCACAACAGGGGCTGGAGAACATGCGGTGGCCCAGACAATGGAAATGTTTTCAGAGCAACTCACAACAGGGGCTGGAGAACATGCGGTGGCCCAGACAATGGAAATGTTTTCAGAGCAACTCACAACAGGGACTGGAGAACATGCGGTGGCCCAGACAATGGAAATGTTTTCAGAGCAACTTACAAAGGCAGAGCAACTTACCTTGGAACAATCTCCTGTGTCAAATAAAAATGAAGCAAGTCTCCAAAACGAATAAATAATTCAGATAAAATGCGAGAAAATGCCCGACGAAACCTCTCCTCCTTCCACTTTCAAAAAGTCGCGCCGAAGCTTTGACGCATGCGCAGAGGCCAAACTGGCGCGTCGGCGAGGAAGACGAAATAACGCGATGACGTCATCTGCGCATGCGCACAACGGTCCTGGCAGGTCGGACCGCAGCGCATGCGCAGAGATGAGCAGACTGTGTGCGCATGCACGTACCGCGTCGTCTGCGCATGCGCAAAGCGGTCCTGGTAAGCCGGACCGCAGCGCATGCGCAGGGGGCATGAGGCCGTCTGCGCATGTGCGCACCGCGGCGCATCCTGATGACGTGACCGATGAAGTAGCGTTGTCATGAATTACTTTGTTATTCAAGAAGGGTAGTAGGGATAAACCAGATAATTACAGGCCAATGAGGCTAACATCAGTGGTTGGGAAACTATTGGAAAAAATTCTGAGGGACAGGATTAATCTCCACTTGGAGAGGCAGGGATTAATTGGGGATAGTCAGCATGGCTTTGTCAGGGGGAGACCGTGTCTAAATAACTTGATTGAATTTTTCGAGGAGGTGACTAGATGTGTAGATGAGAGTAAAGCAGCTGATGTAATCTACATGGACGTCAGTAAGGCTTTAGATAAGGTCCCGCATGGGAGATTGGTTAAGAAGGTAAGAGCCCATGGGATCCAGGGCTATTTGGCAAATTGGGTCCAAAATTGGTTTAGTGGCAGGAGGCAGAGGGTGATGGTCGAGGGTTGTTTCTGCGAGTGGAAGCTTAGTGGTGTACTGCAGGGATCGGTGCTGGGACCCTTGCTGTTTGTAGTGTACATTAATGATTTAGATGTGAATATAGAAGGCATGATCAGTAAGATCGCAGATGCCACGAAAATTGGTGGTGTTGTAAATAGTGAGGAGGAAATCCTTAGATTAAAGGACGATGTAGATGGGCTAGTAAGATGGGTGGAGCAGTGGCAAATGGAATTCAATCCTGAGAAGTGTGAGATGGAAACATAGAAACATAGAAAATAGGAGCAGGAGTAGGCCATTCAGCCCTTCGAGCCTGCTCCGACACTCATTATGATCAAGGCTGATCATTCAACTCAGTAGCCTGTTCCCGCTTTCACCACATACCCTTTGATCCCTTTAGACTCAAGAGCTATATCTAACTCCTTCTTGAAAACATACAATGTTTTGGCCTCAACTACTTTCTGTGGTAGCGAATTCCACAGGCTCACCACTCTCTGGGTGAAGAAATTTCTCCTCATCTCAGTCCTGAAAGGTTTACCCCATATCCTTAGACTATGACCCCTGGTTCTGGATGCCCCCACCATCGGGAACATCCTTCCTGCATCTACCCTGTCAAGTCCTATTAGAATTTTATAGGTTTCTAAGAGATCCCCCCTCACTCTTCTGAATTCCAGCGAATATACTCCTAACCAACTCAATCTCTCCTCATACATCAGTCCCACCATCCCAGGAATCAGTCTGATATACCTTCGTTGCACTCCCTCTATAGCAAGAACATCCTTCCTCAGATAAGGTGACCAAAACGGCACACAATATTCCAGGTATGGCCTCACCAAGGCCCTGTATAATTGCAGCAAGACATCCCTGCTCCTGTACTCAAATCCTCTCGCTATGAAGGCCAACATACCATTTGCCTTTTTTACTGCCTGTTGCACCTGCATGCTTACTTTCAGTGACTGGTGTTCGAGAACACCCAGGTCTCGCTGCATATTCCCCTCTCTCAGTTTATAGCCTCCCTGTTTTTGCTACCAAAGTGGATAACCTCACATTTATCCACATTTACTGCATCTGCCATGCTTTAGCCCACTCACTCAACTTGTCCAAATCAACCTGAAGCCTCTCTGCATCCTCCTCACAACTCACCCTCCCACCCAGTTTTGTGTCATCTGCAAATTTGGAGATATTACATTTAGATCCCTCATCTAAATCATTAATGTACATTGTGAATAGCTGGGGTCCTAGCACCGATCCCTGCGGTACCCCACTAGTCACTGCCTGCCATTTGGAAAAAGACCCGTTTATCCCTACTGTTTGTTTCCTGTCCGCCCACCAATTTGCTATCCATTGCAATACACTGCCCCCAATCCCATGCGCTTTAATTTTACATGCTAATCTCTTATGTGGGACTTTGTCGAAAGCCTTCTGAAAGTCCAAATAAACCACATCCACTGGCTCCCCCTCATCAACTGTGCCAGTTACATCCTCGAAGCATTCTAGTAGATTTGTCAAGCATGATTTCCCTTTCATAAATCCATGCTGACTCTGCCTGATTCTACCACTGTTCTATAAGTGCTCTGCTATAAAATCTTAGGATCATTAGGACTCTAGAATTTTCCCCACTACCAACGTCAGGCTGACTGGTCTATAATTCCCTGCTTTCTCACTACCTCCCTTTTTAAATAGATGATGCATTTTGGGAGGACTAACAAGGCAAGGAAATATACAATGAATGGTAGGATGCTAGAAAGTACAGAAGTTCAGAGGAACCTTGGTGTACTTGTCCATAGATCACTGAAGGCAGCAGCACAGGAAGATAATGTGGTTAGGAAGGCATATGGGATACTTGCCTTTATTAGCTGAGGCATTGAATATAAGAGCAGGGAGGTTATGATGGAGCTGTATAAAACGCTAGTTCGGCCACAGCTGGAGTATTGTGTACCGTTCTGGTCACCACTCTATAGGAAGGATGTGATTGCACTGGAGAGGGTGCAGAGGAGATTCATCAGGATGTTGCCTGGGCTGGAGCGTTTCAGCTATGAAGAAAGACTGAAAAGGCTAGGGTTGTTTTCCTTACAGCAGAGAAGGCTGAGGGGGGACATGATTGAGGTATACAAAATTATGAGGGGCACTGATAGATTAGATAGGAAGAAACTTTTTCCCTTAGTGGAGGGGTCAATAACCAGGGGGCATAGATTTAGGGTAAGGTGCTGGAGGTTTAAAGGGGATTTGAGGAAAAAACTTTTCACCCAGAGGGTGGTTGGAATCTGGAACGCACTGCCTGAAGGGGTGGTAGGAACCATCACAACATTTAAGAAGTATTTAGATGAGCACTTGAAATGCCATAGCATACAAGGCTATGGGCCAAGTGCTAGAAAATGGGATTAGAATGGGTAAATGCTTGATGGCCAGCACAGGCACGATGGGCCGAAGGGCTTGTTTCTGTGCGGTATGACTCTATGACTGTAAGGTGGTTAGGAAGGCATATGGGATACTTGCCTTTATTAGCCGAGGCATTGAATATAGGGTGTTAGGGGTGAGTCAGGTTATGCTGCTGGGTGAATCATGGGGGTGGCGGGGATGAAGATGGTGGAGGTGCATTGAGCACTGTGAGAGGTGGGTGGTGTGGTGAGTCTGTGATGTGATGTGCAGATGCATTGACTCACCTTGACCAGCTGAGTGGAGCAACACTGTGGTAATTAACCGCCCTTGCCACGTGCTCCCATTCCCTTCTCAGGGCATGTCTGGAAGGCTTTCTGGTCCAAGCTGGAAACATGACCTCCCTCCTAGCCTTCACTTCTCAGACCCTTCCAAGGTGGCGTCACTGAAATTTTCCTGTGCACTGAGACATCCCCCTTCACTCAGAATGTTCCAAAGTAATTATCCAGCAACCTTCAGCCAATTTGTGCAGCTTGACTTTTGTAGAGACTGCACCTTTAGAAAGGAAAAGCTGCCTGGTTCCCTCACAAAGCTGGTTGGCTCCCTGTGATGGGGGAGCAATTTTAGGCACTAAACTAAGGGTCTCACAGTGTCACAGAGGTTAGCACTGCAGCCTCATAGCTCCAGGGACCTGAGTTCGATTCTGGGTACTGTCTGTGTGGAATTTGCAAGTTTTCCCTGTGACCATGTGGGTTTTCGCCAGGTGCTCCAGTTTCCTCCCATAGCCAAAGACTTGCAGGTTAATAGGTAAATTGGCCATTTTAAATTGCCCCTAGTATAGGCAGGTGGTAGGGAATATGGGATTACTGCAGAGCTAGTATAAATGGGTGGTTGTTGGTTGGCACAGACTTGGTGGACCAAAGGGCCTGTTTCAGTGCTGTATCTCTAAATAAAAAACATTTAACCTTTAGACTGTGCCTGAAGTGTAGCATACCCTACAATGGTACCATGCTAAACATGATTATGTTTGAGCAAACCCAAAACAAGAACAGAGAAGGGTGAGGGTAGATCTGATTAAAATGTACAGAATTTTGATAGAAGGGCCTAATCACCTATTCATAGCTGAGAGGTCAGTGACTAGGGGGCATAGATTTAAAGTGATTGTAAAAAAATTAGAGGGGGGATGAGGAAAAAGTTTTTCACCCAGAGGGTGGTGGTGCCTGAAAGGGTATTTGAGGCAGAAACACTCAACTCATTCAAAAGGATTTAGGATATGCATCTTAATGGCTGTAATCTGCAGACCAAATACTGGAAGGTGGAATTAGAATGGGTGGATTGTTTTTCAGCCAGCACAATGGGCCATGTGGCCTCTTTCTGCACCTTAAATTTTCTATGATTCTAAGCCCAGAATGGTTAAACTTTTTTTTTATTCATTGGATGTGGGTGCAGCTGGTGTCACATTTATTGCCAATCTCTAATTGCTCTTGAATTGAGTGGCCATTTATGAGTCAACTACATTGCTGTGGGTTTAGAGTCACATATAGGCCAGACTGGGTAAGGATGATAGATTTTCTTCTCTCAAGGACATTAGTGAACCAGGTGGGTTTTTACAACAATTGACAATGGTGTCATGGTCACCATTAGACTAGTTTTTAAATTCCATATTGATTAATTGAAATCAAATTTCATTATCTGCTGTGGTGAGATTTGAACCCCTGTCCCCAGAGCATCTTACTACAAGTCCAGTGACATTACCACTACGCCACCACCTCCCCAAATGCATGCATATAACTCTTATCGTTGAGTGTTGCTAAAGTGAGTTGCTATAGTGACAAAATAGAAATTTTGCAAAGGAAAGGAAAACTCCCAATTTTGGCGCATCTCAAGGGGTTTGTCCCAGGTGCAGTTTTTACCTTAAGTAAATTCCTGGGTTATAAATAAATACCTCAATAATGTGAATTTCGGGCAATGCAGTCAGATGTCAAGCTCTGATGAAGTCTGACAATGTTCCCTTGTATTGCTGAGTTAAAACCCAGAGCCACTGACAGAAATTGTATCCAGCTTGATCTAAACAAGTGTTACAGATTTACATTGATTTCTCTCTGCCTGGTGTCCACAAAGAGGCATAACCCACTCAATTCAAATATAAACATTTTGTGGGTTTTGTTCAAATATGTGTTAATTGACAATCATTTAAAATGAATTTAACAGACTTTTATTTAAATCGGGTTATTTTATTTGAAGAAATGTATCAACCTGTCTTGTTCAAATTGACAATTTTCTCTGGCGTATTTTAAGTAAAATAGCTCGACCATTTAGCTTCTACTGACAGTAAGAAAAGGAAAGCAATCACAATGTAAGAACATTACAAAAGCAAAATACTGGAGATGCTGGAAATCTGAAGTAAAAACAGAAAATGCGAGAAATACTCAGCAGATCTGGCAGCTTCAGTGGAGAGAGGGACAACGTTAGTGTTTCAGACTAATGACCTTTCATCAGAACAGGAAAAAGATAAAGATGTAAGCACATTACTTTAGCAGTTGTGGTGACCTACTTCGTATTTTCTACCACATGTAAAGCTACCTAAACTGAACAACCACTATAAAATTGCAAGTTACTATTATTCGCTTGTTTTGTTACCATTTAGTACATTTGTTTGGCAGTTAAAACCCAAGTCAAAATGTAGTGTAACATTATGTTGCCATCTTTCAAATACAACAAATATAATGTTATGACTTGTAATAAAACCAACAGCTAAAATAAACTGAACAGGGTCGTGACGACCAGGTGAGAAAGGTGTCTAGGGGTCTTTCTCAGCCTTCACCTGGTCTTATTGTATTATTAAATGTTTTAAACACACTGTTTTGAGCTCCCCCAGGTGAATCCTTGTTCACCGCTTTCCAATTATAAGCACAAACAGGCTTCCTTAGGTTTTAAGAAGAAAAGTGAAACTTATTAAAACTTAAACTTAAACTCTAATTCGGTTAACGCCTACGGATAGACGCCATGCACCACACTAGCATGCATACGCGATAGGCAGATTCTTGTAAATGCTGTTAGCAACTCTGGTGGGGTGCATTGTCTGCATTTACATAGGAGGATTTGAGGTCTAACTTTTCAAATTTTTCGGGATTGGCTGACCAGGTAGTAGGGGTTTCATCCGGGATTCCTCCCGGACTTCTTTTAACCTACCCTCTTGGTCGCTTGTTTTCCATTCTCATCCTAACTTTTTGCCAGCTGTGTGTCTGAATGTCACATTTTCTTCTTGGCTGGGGTCCCTTACAGTTCACCAGCCCTCTGCTGGAGGGTCCACCTAACACCGGTACAGGACTTAGGGGTGCAGGTTTCACTGCAGGTTGGTGTTTCCCCTCATCCTGGCACATGTGGCAACTCCTGCATTACTCCACCACATTTTTGTGGAGTTTTGGCCAGTCAAATTGCCGACTTATACAGGGTTTGGTCTTTCGTATACCATCATTTACAGCCACTGTAGTTTCGTGGGCCCTTCTTAATATTTCTCTGCTGTACCTCTGTGGCATCACTAACTGGTAAACTACTGTCCACTCCTTGCTCTCAGGTCTGTGAGGAGAGCTCCCTTTCCTCATCAGTACCTCATTCTTTAAATAGTAGCAATCAGGGACTCCCTCTGCTTCACTTTCAGACTGGGCAGCCTGTGCTAACTCTTGCAATACTGGGACGGCTTGCTGAGCCTCAGCTAGGGAAAATCCATTTAATTCATTCCCTGGGTCTCCTAATTTTCCAAAGAAAGCCTCAGACAGGCAGACCTCATGGTCATTTGCCTGCAGTGCCAATGCAGTCTCCTCTGCAGGAGCTAGTTTGATCATGGCCTGACCCACTACACATTGAGGAAAACGGCAGCGGACCATCTCCTGCCACGGTCCTGTCTCTTTGACCTCCTGCAGTCTTTCTTTCACTTCTGGGGGGGCTACCACCTTCACCCCTGCCAGATCATTACCTAGGAGCAGGTCAACAATGTCCACAGGCAAACGAGGGACAATCCCTACAGTTACTGATCCCAAAACTAGGTCGCACTCCAGGTGCACCTTGTGTACAGGTACAGGCATACACTGCCCTCCAATACCATTTGCCACCAGTTTGGAGTTCACTGCACTCTCTGGGGGAAAGTTCGGGCCTTTTCACAGTAAAAGGGATCTAGTGGCCCTTGTGTCCCTGGAATTACTATGAGCTTGCTGGCCCCACTTGAGGGGTATGGGGTTACTTTCCCTTCAAACACAAAACCCTGATAGCCTTCAGGAATCCTATTAGCTTTTTCTGCACTGGCTGTAGTAAGCTTCCTGGGTTGCACTCTTCCTGCAGTTTAAGCTACAGCTTGTTCTGCTGTGCTTTCCATCAGGTCCCTGTCGTCACTGATTGGGTGTGCCCTGATTAAGCTTCCAGGTTTTCCCTTTAGTTTCCAGCAGTCAGCTTTTAAATGTGCTGCTTTATTACAATGCAAGCACACAGGTCTCCGGGACTCACTCTTGCTCACAGCACCTTCATTTTTCGCTGGAGAAGGGGCCATGTATCTCCTGCTTTACTTTCTCTCCCAGCACTACCTGGGCAGAGATCACCTTCCCACTCTTTGTCCTTTTCGGATTTGTGGGGGTGATTAGGAAAGGTTCTCCTCTGGGAAACCGACTTATAAATTAAAGCAAGCTCATCGGCCAGAACAGCCACTTGCCGGGCTCCCTAAACCAGCTGCTCCTCCACATGGATCTTTATTGAGAGTGGGAGAGAGTATTTAAATTCCTCTAACAGAACTACTTCACTGAAATTCTCATAACTGTATTTTAAGAGCCCTCAGCCACTGGTCAAAAGCCAGCTTCTTACTTCTTTCAAACTCCAGATAAGTCTGATTAGCTTGCTTTTTGAGGGTTCTAAACTTTTGGCGATAGGCTTCGGGTACTAATTCATATGCCCCAAGGAGAGTATTTTTGTTCAGTTTATAACTAGATGAACTCTCATCTAGCAACAGTGAATAAACCTCATGGGCTTTTCCAGTTAGCTTTCACACAACATAGAACATAGAACAGTACAGCACAGTACAGGGCCTTCGGCCCACGATGTTGTGCTGGCCCTTTAACCTGCTCTAAGATCAAACTACCTACATACCCTTCATTCTACTATCATCCATGTACCTATCCAAGAGTCTCTTAAATGTCCCTAATGTATCTGCTTCTACTACCACCGCTGGCAGTGCATTCCACGCACCCACCACTCTCTGTGTAAAGAACCTACCTCTGACATCTCCCCTAAACCTTCCTCCAATCACCTTAAAATTATGTCCCTTGGTGATAGCCCTTTCTGCCCTGGGAAAAAGTCTCTGGCTATCCACTCTATCTATGCCTCTCATCATCTTGTACACCTCTATCAAGTCACCACTCATCCTTCTTCGCTCCAATGAGAAAAGCCCTAGCTCCCTCAACCTTTCTTCATAAGACATGCCCTCCAGTCCAGGCAGCATCCTGGTAAATCTCCTCTGCACCCTCTCTAAAGCTTCCACATCCTTCCTATAATGAGGCTACCAGAGCTGAACACAATATTCCAAGTGTGGTCCAACCAGGGCTTTATAGAGCTGCAGCATAACCTCGCGGCTCTTAAACTCAATCCCCCTGTTAATGAAAGCCAACACCCCATACGCCTTCTTAACAACTCTATCAACTTGGGTGGCAACTTTGAGGGATCTATGAATGTGGACCCCAAGATCCCTCTTTTCCTCCACACTGCCAAGAATCCTGTCTTTAAGCCTGTATTCTGCATTCAAATTCGACCTTCCAAAATGAATCACTTCACACTTTTCCAGGTTGAACTCCATCTGCCACTTCTCAGCCCAGCTCTGCATCCTGTCAATGTCCCATTGCAACCTACAAAGCCCTCCACACTATCCACAACTCCAGCAATCTTTGTGTCATCGGCAAACTTACTAACCCAGCCTTCCACTTCCTCATCCAAGTCATTTATAAAAATCACAAAGAGCAGAGGTCCCAGAACAGATCCCTGCGGAACACCACTGGTCACCGAGCTCTAGGTTGAATACTTTCCATCTACTACCACCCTCTGACTTCTATGGGCCAGCCAATTCTGTATCCAGACAGCCAAATTCCCCTGTATCCCATGCCTCCTTACTTTCTGAATGAGCCTACCATGGGGAACCTTATCAAACGCCTTGCTAAAATCCATATACACCACATCCACTGCTCTTCCTTCATCAATGTGTTTTGTCACATCCTCAAAGAATTCAATAAGGCTTGTGAGGCATGACCTGCCCCTCACAAAGCCATGCTGACTGTCTCTAATCAAACTATGCTTTTTCAAATAATCATAAATCCTGTCTCTCAGAATCCTCTCCAATAATTTGCCCACCACCGACGTAAGACTGACTGGTCTGTAATTCCCAGGGTTATCCCTATTCCCTTTCTTGAACAAGGGAATAACATTTGCCACCCTCCAATCATCCGGTACTACTCCAGTGGACAGTGAGGACGCAAAGATCATCGCCAAAGGCGTGGCAATCTCTTCCCTCTCTTCCCTTTCATATCCTTGGGTATATCCCGTCTGGCCCCGGGGACTTATCTGTCCTCATGTCTTTCAAAATTTCCAGCACATCCTCTTTCTTAACATCAACCTGTTCGAGCATATCAGCCTGTTTCACGCTGTCCTCACAAACGTCCAGGTCCCTCTCACTAGTGAATACTGAAGCAAAGTATTCGTTAAGGACCTCCCCTACCTCCTCCGACTCCAGGCACAAGTTCCCTCCACTATCCCTGATCAGCCCTACCCTCACTCTGGCCATCCTCTTGTTCCTCACATAAGTGTAGAACGCCTTGGGATTTTCCTTAATCCTACCCGCCAAGGCTTGTTCATGTCCCCTTCTAGCTCTCCTAAGTCCATTCTTCAGTTCCTTCCTGGCTACCTTGTAACCCTCTAGAGCCCTGTCTGATCCTTGCTTCCTCAACCTTAAGTAAGCATCCTTCTTCCTCTTGACTAGCTGTTCCACATCTCTTGTCATCCAAGGTTCCTTCACCCTACCATCCCTTCCTTGTCTCATCGGGACAAACCTATCCAGCAGTCGCAGCAAGTGCTCCCTAAACAACCTCCACATTTCTGTCGTGCATTTCCCTGAGAACATCTGTTCCCAATTTAAGCTCCCCAGTTCCTGCCTAATAGCATTGTAATTCCCCCTCCCCCAATTAAATATTTTCCCATCCCGTCTGGTCCTATCCCTCTCCATGACTATAGTAAAGGTCAGGGAGTTGTGATCACTATCACCAAAATGCTCTCCTACCGAGAGATCTGCCACCTGGCCTGGTTCGTTGCCAAGCACCAAATCCAACATAGCCTCCCCTGGATAGTCGGCCTATCTACATATTGAGTCAGGAAACCTTCCTGGACACACCTGACAAAATCTTCTCCAGCCAAACTATTTGCACTAAGGAGGTTCCAATCAATATTAGGGAAGTTGAAGTCACCCATGACAACAACCCTGTTACTTCTGCACCTTTCCAAAATCTGCCTCCCAATCTGTTCCTCCGTGTCTCTGTTGCTATTGGGGGGGTCTATAGAAAACTCCCAATAAAGTGACTGCTCCTTTCCTGTTTCTGACTTCCACCCATACTGACTCAGTAGACAAACCCTCCTCGACGATCTCCCTTTCTGCAGCTGTGATACTATCCCTGATTAGCAATGCCACTCCCCCACCTCTTTTACCTCCCTCCCTATTCCTTTTGAAACATCTAAACCCCGGAACATCCAACATCCATTCCTGCCCCTGTGATATCCAAGTCTCTGTAATGGCCACAACATCGTAGCTCCAAGTACTGATCCATGCTCTAAGTTCATCACCCTTATTCCTGACACTTCTTGCGTTAAAATAGACACACTTCAACCCATCATACTGGCTGCAACTTTGCCCTGTCAACTGTCTAACCTTCCTCGCAGACTCTCTGCACTCTGCATCTGCCTGTTCAACAGCTCCCCCATCCACTGATCCGTAGCTCCGGTTCCCATCCGCAGTAAAAGAGACCAGGACTCAGTTGGCCATTTTAGCTGCCTTGCCAGTTTCTCAAAAGACACAAAATGCCTCCACATCTTCCTCATTGAATTTTGGAATTAGTTGAGTGAGTTTTAGCAGTACTCAGCCCTGAATTCTGCTCCTCCATATTGGCCATGTTTTTACTGGAGTTACTCTGTCGTTCCCCACCCCCCCACAGTTAACTCAAGCCACTTTAACTCGCTTTCTTCGCATTCTTTCCAGAATATTTTTTCTCTCTCTCTCTCTCCTACCTTTCATTTTCTTCATGTTCCTTCTGGAAGGCTCTCTCTTTCGCCCTCTCCTGCCTCTCTCTCTCTTTCCTCTAATTCAAATTTCGTCTGTTCCAATTCTATCTTTGCTAGCAATAATCCTGTTTGGGTCTGCTTCTAACACTGCTTCTGCTTCTTCAGATTCAAGGGAAAAATGGTTAGCCAGCAGCCTTAGGCGTTCAGACTTCCTAGCCTTGCCAAGTACAGTGATCCCATAGTGCTCAGCCATTTTTCTCAACATAGACAGTGCTTTTAATTTATCCCACGTTACTTCATGCTGGCTTGGAGCTACTCGCTTCAGTTGCAGACATGTTAGTATTCAATTACACACAACCACTGGAAAACGTGTATTAATCTTACTCTTTTTTTTGATTGGGAACAATTTGTCTTCCCACTTCCAATTTCTCACATTTGTCTGTGGGTAAAATTCCAGTCAGGTCTTTCTCAGCCTTCACCTGGTCTTATTGTAACTGGGTTTTGTTTTAAACACACTGTGTTCTGAGCTTCCCCTTGGTGAATCCTTGTTCACTGCTTTCCAATTATAAGGCACAGAAATGAGCACAAACAGGCTTTCTTAGGTTTAAAGAAGAAAAGTTAAATTTATTAAAACTTAAACTTAAGCTCTAATTCGGTTAACGCCTATGGATACATGCCGTGCACCATGCTAGCATGCATACGCGATACGCACATGCAAATAGAGACCGAAAAGAGCAGAAGAAAAATAAAGTAGAGAGGTTTGAGGCAATCCCTGAAGAGGGGTTTTTGTTACTGTGCTTTGAGCTTGCTGTAGTCCTTGCTTATAGGTAGATCTTACTTTTCGTTGGGGCCCAGTATTCTTCTTAAACCTTGTTCACTGTAGGAGACTTTTCTCCCTCGGGGTTCATAGATCTTCAATGGATTCTGAAGCTGGTGAGAGAGTTGAGACCAGACAAGAGAGAGATGTTCTCAATCCGGGATCCAGGAGCTTTCTGATTTCAAACACTGTTTCTCCAATTTAAAACTCTCAGTTCAAACTCTACAACAGCCAGTTAGTCATGTGACTAAACTGGTCTGACCATGTCTGTTCTGTGTATTGGGAGCAGGGACTGGTCCTTTGTTCCAAGCAGTGTCTGTTACTATGCAAAAAATGTCCTTCCAGCCAGGGGCCTGGCAATTCCTTGTATCAGGTCTTCTCTTCTTCCCAGCAACAATTTTAAATTTAATGTCCATGTGGCAAAATTAATGTGCCTCATTCTTGGCAGGTGGGGACCTGCATGACAGGGTTCTTTCCTTGATCTTTTGAGTGTACTACAGATTTACAACAGATCTGGTCAAGTGAAAACACGCTGGCTGGGAGAGACAGAGAGCTGGGACTCTATTACAGGCGCAGTTTGACACAAAGCATGTGAAATGATAGCTAGAAAAATATAAATAAATCCTTAAAATCTAACACAGCAATTTGATCCAAACACTTTACTAAACAACAGAGCTCTGACCCGGACTCAATATAGTAATGTAAGAGGCCTGCTCCAAATCCAAGCATATTGGTATGTTTTCCTACAATAAAATGTAAGTTGTTGTTGTTATTGTCAGTGATGTTGTTGACCTGTAATCATAATACCAGGAACCGGGTGAAGAATCCCATAGTGGAACAGCAGAAATCGGAATCAAACCCCTCCACTATGACAATATGGAAATGATACGTATCTGCTACCATAATATCAGGGATCTGGCACATTCCTCACTACATTAATACCAGGGATCCGGTACATACTCATTAGCGTATACCAGGGATCTGATACATAGTCATTACATTAATACCAGGAATCTGATATGTACTCACTAGAGTATATCAGGAATCTGATACATACTCATTAAATTAATACCAGGGATCTGATACATACCCACTCAAGTATACCAGGGATCTGATACATTACTCACTACATTAATACAAGGGATCTGATACAGACCCAGCAGAGTATATCTGGGATCTGATATACACTCATTACACTAATACCAGGGATCTGATACATGCTCACTAGATTATATACCAGGGATTTGATACATACTACATTAATACCAGGGATCTGATACATACCCACAAGAGCATACCAGGGATCTGATACATTACTCACTATATTACTACCAGAGATCTGATACAGACCCACTGTGACAACCCCAGCCCGTCCTCATCAGTTGTAAATGCCACTTAATTAAATTTGAAACAGCATCTCTTAAAATAATGGACCTCTGGAAGGATAGAAATGGATTCTGCGCTGCTTTGCAGTTACAGGATTTTAAAATAATAAAACGTGGTGGTGCTTTTTTATAATGGGTTGATTGATTATGCCTGTCCTGGGCAACTGTGAGCAAGTCTACCTTTACATCAGGTACATAGATAAGAGAGCTGATTGAGGAGAGGAAGTATCCAAGTGTTAAAGGTAACCCTTGAACTTTTTCTCCTGAATCGGCTCTCAATCTGTGAGCACTGATGTAAACTTAGGCTTCCTGGTGTCTGACCTGGATAGTCACGATCAATTGATTGAATAAATAAAACATGATTGTGTTTGTGTTAGATTCTTTACCGAACTAGAAATATCTTTTGCAGGCTGGAGATTTATTCAAGAATTCATCACTGTAATGTATACTTCCGATTTTAATATGGAATACAATATTGAAAATTCGTGAAGATTTAAGCAAGGTTCAGGAACGTTTGCAAATGAGTGGGGTGGGAGAGGTTGGGGGGGAATCTTAATCTGCAGAAAAATCAGTGCAATTTGTGTCTCCATATGTAAACATACTGCAACAAAGCTTCAAGCTTGAGGCTCTGTAAATCCATTAGAAGGGTACAGTATCTCAGTGGTTATGCTATCTCAGAGGTTGCGAGTTCAAATCCCACCATAGCCAGTTGGAAAACTGAATTTAATAAATCTGATCATTTGTGGCTTGGCATCAGAAAATCTGGGTGATTTCAGGGAAAGGAACCTTCTTGGTTACTCTTGCCTGGCCAGGCCGACATGTGGCTGCAGTCGCACACTAAAAGATTGAGTCTTAACGCCCACAGAACCAAGCATAGGCGATAAACATGGTTTTGGCAAAGTCATTTGCATCCTAAGAACCAATAAAAAATAGTGTTAAAACAAATTGGTATTTACCTGTGAAAATTTTTCCCTTCATTTGTAAATATTGTTTTTCTTCCCTTCTTTCACGTTCCCTTCCTACCCCTTGGATGCAACTTGGAGCAGTGCCGGGGTATATGAAGACATAGGGATACTCCCTAGGCAAGTTGCTGATCGTGTGTATCTTTTATTAAACACTTGGTTACATTGTATAGTAATCTGGCCTTTTTTGTAGGGAGGGGAAGAAATGTCACTCTGTGCAATACGCACTGCAAAAAAGCTTCAGTGGTTGTGATTGTGTTAATTGTGATTGATTGTGTTAATGGCTGTTTCGGTACTGTGTCAGGGGTGGAAACCTGATTGGAGGGATTCACACATGGAACTCCGGGAAGGACGGGCACGGATTTGGAAAGTGACAACACACTTATGAACTTTGGAGAGGAAAGGAAGGTTGGAGATGGGGCAGTAGTTTGCAAGGATGGTCGGGTTAAGGGTTTTTTTTGAGGAGAGGGGTAAAGACAGCAGATTTGGAAGAGGAGGAGGTGACATCAGATGATTAGAGATGGCTGACAGGAGACCTCCTGCAGCCCCACACTTTCCTGATACCTTCCTCCAGGTGCTACTACAGGCTGTCAGGGAGAGGATGGACATCATGTTCCCAAGGGTTGGGAAGAGGAGACCGGTGAGCCAAACCAAGCAGGCCTGGCTCCACATCGCTGAGGAGGTCAGCAGCTGTGGTGTAACCCCACACACATGGATACAGTGCCACATGCAGCTCAATGATCTCATCCAGGATGCGAAAGTGAGTGTCATTTAATCCCTTCAGCCTCTTGGGCCTTGTATCTGTCAAAGTAGGACGTTGCATTGGGATGAGAAGGATCTACACCCCAGAAGTGAGCAAAGGGACAGGGGCGGCAACATGTTTGTCAGTGACCTGTCAGGTAGCCCTGAAAGCAGGCCCCAAGTTATATCTTGCAAGATCACTGGGAAGGAAACACATGCAGGAGGCATCTGTGTGTCCCCATCGGTGGCAACTAGACTGCCAGCAGCCTATGTGTTGAGATTGATGTCGCTAGGGATCCAACATCTCCCTCCCTCTGTCTGCAGGAGAAGATAGCACATAATCATAGGGAGCGGGTGAAGACTCGAGGTGGGCTACCATTGCTGCATGTCCTTTCGCTGATAGAAGAGGAAGTCATGGAGCTCAGGATGGAAGAAGAGTTGTGGACGGAGAGGCAGGGGAACCCTCCCATCAAAGTAAGTAGGGTCTACACGGGGCACAACACTGTATCTGCAACGATAGAGCCTTGCTGCTCATCAGGCATCTGGTACACACAGAGGTCCACATTGTAGGGATGTCTGCAATGGAGGGATGGCAGATCCTTGACCCGACATGTCTTCATTTTGTCATGCAGGTCAAGCTGTACCAAATTAAACACCAGTGGAAAATGCTGCAGATCCTGCCACCTCTGAGGGGAGGAGGAAACTTCAGAGGGTCCATTGGCACCTCATACTCCTCCAACCACCACCAGCGCAAATACATGCACCTCGGTGGATTTGTGTGTGAGTTTAGATCTGGGCAAACAAGTGGGTGAGCACAGCATACACACCCTCGAGCAGCTGGCTGAGGCTGTGCCAGCCCAAGCCTCTGACAGTCAGAGGACTGTGGGAGGCCAAGCCCATGCTGAGCCCCAGACCCATGACCTGCCACTGGTTTAGGCAGCGACAAGGGAAATGCTGCAGCTGCAGCGATAGGTGTGGCATCATCTGACAGAGATGCCAGAGGCTATGCATGCCCAAGCGTGGTTGATGGAGGAGTCCATCCAAGCCTTGACCTCGACATTGTCTCTGACTGGTACACGAGTGGCCTCCTCCATTAAGAGGTTGGCAGATCTGATGGAGAGTCACTTCCAACAGAGCACTCATTGTTTGCTGGATATTTGTGCAGACCTCCATACCCTTGTCCCGACCAAGGGCACAAGGCAGCAGTGACAAGGTGAGAGGGGGACAGGTGACCTCGAATCACTACCAGGTCCTCTGTCCTCTCAGGTTAGCAGGGAGGCAGAAGTCTGCCTTGATTGAGAGAAGGGGTGTATGCCTCTTGCAGCTGGGGGCTCCTCTCAGGGTGGGCAGCAGCTCCTCTGCCCCTCTGCCAGTGCCGTCAGTTCATCCAACATCCCAGATGAAAGAGAGCAGCACTGCTCCTTTGCAGGAGGTCCACAGCATGCCAGGGCCCATGAGGCCCAAGGCATCCCAAGGACGGCTGCCAAGGTCATCTGTCGTCAAGGGGCACCAAGGTCAGTGGCCAGGCTCCACCTCCGCTGACACCGCAGTGGCAATACCACGTAGATTTCACGTAAGCGAATTAGGAAGTTCACTTAGAATCACTGGGTTTTCACAGGTGAGCGTTTGTCTATCTCCTCCACCTCTATTATGACTGTAAATAAATCTTTACTGCTAGGCATGGACTCCCTCCCTTTTTCCTCCATCAAAGGCATGACCCTTCACTGCATTCCTGCCTCGGGTAAGAAGCTAGAGGCGATCACTGACACTGCGAGGGCTCAACTCTACAGCGTCACCAGATCAGTCATGCAGGGATGTTCAATAAGACACTGCATCATTAAAGAATGAATGGTGAAAGATGGCTGCATAAAGGAAAGTCTTTATTGGATAAGATACAAGGGCCATAAAGGAATCAAATGATATGCGAATGTATAAGGCCATAATGAGCCTCCCGTTTACGTCTCTCATGGCCATTCTCCCATTGCCTCTGGGTCCTTCATCTGGCCTGGCTTGCCCATCTTCCTGCTCCACATCCTCATCATCCCAGGAGGCAGCCCGCTCCTCATGTTCCTCGTTGTTTGTTGGCTCCTCCCTCTGCAGGGCCAGGTTGTGCAGTGTATAGCAAACCACGACGATATGGGAGACCCTTGTCGGGGCATACTGAAGGGCTCCACTGGACCGATCTAGGCACCTGAATCTTATCTTCAACAGACCAATGGCCTGCTCAATGGTATGCCACATTGTCCCATGGCAGGGATTGTATCTCTCCTCTGCATCTCTGTGTGTGTTCCTCATAGACGTCAGCAGCTATGTCCTCAATGGATAGTCCTTTTCTCTAAGGATTTAGCCCTGAAGGCTGGACGGAGGATGGAAAAGTTCAGGAACCTGGAACTGCTGCAAAATGTTTGGCATCGTGACAACTTCCTGGTAAGCATGCGCAGATGCACAACAGTTGTACTTTGAAGGAGTTAAAGCCCTTCCTGTTGATGAAGGCCACTGGCTGGTGTTCCTGAGCCTTGATGGCCGCATGTGCGCAGTCGATGACCTCCTGCACCAGGGGAAATCCAGCGATGGCCCTGAAACCAATGGCCCTCTCTGCTTGTGAGTTGGGACCTATGCCGAAGCGCACTTAATCTCTGGCCCTCCTGAACAGGGCACTGGTGACCTTATTGATGCACCAATGTGCCGCGGACTGCAAAATTCCTCAAATGTCCCCTGTGGATCCCTCGACTGATCCAGTAGAAGTTCAGCACCACTGTGACCTTCAAGGACACTGGCATTGGATTGCCACCCAGTCTCCTGGGGTACAGCTCATTACGCATCATTACACAAAGGTCAGTGACAGCTTCCCTGGAGAGATGTAGTCTTTTCTGGCACTGCCTCTCGGACATCTGCAGGTATCTCCCTGTACACTCCTTCTGGAGGGTGCCTCCTGCTGCACCAGCCAACTTTGTCTCTCTCTCCTCTTCGCCCTTCAGCCATGTCCGGAAGTTGTTGAGGTGCCTCCTGTGGGCTTATAGGCCATTGTGGGATGGCTGAAGGTGCCTGACCCTCCCTCCTGCTCTGCTGCACTTCGTCTTTGATGGGATCCCTGAAGTTTGGGTGAATGATGCCCATGATAAGTGGCCTCTCCCCCTGCTAGTGTTCCCCTCTTGATGCCCACACTTGTGACGCTTGCCCAGGTGTCACTTGCCTGGTGCCCTCTTGTATTGGCCCCTCTGCAGTGCAGCCAACCTTCCCCTCACTCCTGACATGCTCAGCTCAGTTCTCCCTTCATGGCTTTTACAGGCCTTAGATGTTTGCCCTTCTGAAAGCCTCCCCTTCCATGATCTACTGCCTCGATGTTTCCTCCTTTAAGGAGGCGAGACTCTGAAGCCCTGTGAGGCCCATGAGCCGTTTATAAAATAGCAATTTTATGTGTCACATGCATTCAATTGGCCATTTAACTAGCTTAGTTATCTGTATCTGCCCTCTGCGTCACTGTCAGAGCTCAGCCCTCCACGTTTGCCACCATGGACACAATTGGGATCTGCCATCACGACATTGGACTTCCTTCCTTTCCTTGCATCCCAATTTTATGTCCCCCCACATACCTGTCCTCATCGTTCCCTTAAAATTCAGTCCCAGCTCTACATCACCACCATCTCTCTCGAATCCTGCACTGTTGCTAAATTATCAGACTGCTTATCCGATATCTAGTACTGGACGAGCAGCAATTTCCTCCAATTAAATATTGGGAAGACTGTGGCCAGTGTTTTCGGTCCCCGTTGCAAACACCGTTCCTTAGTTACCAACTCCATCTCTCTCCCTGAGATTAAACTAGTCTGTTCACAGCCTTGTTGTTGTATTTGACCCCAAGATGAGTTTCCAACCACATATTTGTGCCTATCTCCTCCACCTCTGTAACATCGCCTGACTTCACCCCTGAATCAGCTCATCTGCTGCTGAAACTCTTATTCATGCTTTTGTTACCTCTCGACTTGACTATTCTCCAACACACCCCTGGCTGGTCTCACATTCTACCATCCATAAACTTGAGGTCATCCAAAGTTCGGCTGCCCATGTCTTAACTTGCACCAAGTCCCATTCCCCTATTGCTCCTGTGCTCACTGACCTACATTGGCTCCTAGTCAAGCAACAACTTGATTTTAAAATTCTCATCCTTGTTTACAAATCACTCCAAGGCCTCGCCCCTCCCTATCCTCACAATCTCCTTCAGCCCCACAACCCTCCGAGATATCTGCGCTGTTATGATCAAGGTGGGAGTAATGCACTGTTAGTTCAGGCCCTCTACTCCACAGGTCATAGCATATTAGTAAAGTTTCCCACGTACTGAAAAATAGCCAAATTAAACACTTTATTTATTCCCCAAAATAAAGCACACAAAACCAGGTTTCTTTAAATAACAACAAAGTTAGCTATTTATTAATAAACCAATTTTAAATGATAATGAGATAAATCCATATGTATGAACAGGTTTTATAACTCCTATTCTTCCTAACCCTCATGTACACACACATACATTCAAAAATCGGTTAACCAGGGAAAATGGTTATATTGATTTTATAACATTTTCTTAGGGATAATAAAATAACTGGGTTGTAACTTCTGGTGAGCTATTTCTGGTTCGGCGAGGTGTCCCAGAGTCAAATAGTCAGATGCCACTAGAAGTCTCCAGGTGAAATTAATGAGCAGTCTGTGGTGAATAGGCGTTCAAGGTAGTTCGTCTACAGCAGGCATCACACAGATCTTTCAGCAACAGGTTGCAGCAGCAGGTCTATTTAAATTTTAAAGTTGCATAGTAAAATCTTCCTGTTGCTTGGATACAAATTGCCCTGCAGCCTGCACTTCAAAAACTAAGCCTCTACAGTTATTGTTCACAGAGTCTTTTTTTTCCAGTCTTAAAGGTACACAGACCTCTCAGTTTTCAAAGAAAAGCAAAACCCTGATGACAGTGCCCCTCTAATTCCGACCTCTTGAGTATTCCTGATTTTAATTGCTCCACCGTTGGTGGCCACGCCTTCGGTTGCCTGGGCCCCAAGTTCTGGAATTCCCTCCCGATACCTCTCTGCCTCTCTACCTCAGTTTTCTCCTTTAAGACACTCCTTGAAACCTACCTCTTTGACCAAGCTTTTGGTCATTTGACTTAATACCTCTTTGTGTGGCTCGGTGTCATATTTTATTTTACAATGCTCTTGCGAAGTACCTTGGAATATTTTATTATGTTAAAGTGCTATATAAATATAAGTTGTTGTTATTGTTGTTGCTAATTTCTGGCATCATATACTGAAAATTAATTGAAACATTCTTGTGGAAAGTTCATGTGGAGGCTTTCAAAGACACTTCTTGTAGGCAGATTTTCTAGTGCCTCTACCTGATGTCCAGTCATGAAGGGTAAAGGCCAGTGGCTTACTGAAATCATCAAAACTTGTGATTTTTTCACCCATAATTGCCTTGCTATTCCAGGAAGGTCATTTTATTTCTTTACTCCTCTGGCATCATCAAATGAAATTCATCCTTACAGAAAACTGGCAAAGCACAAAAATGTCTACAGGCTGGAAAATCTTCCAGAAAACAGGTCTAATGATTGTGAAATCAGCAAATAAGGATCATTGAGAAGCCTTGGGACATTTTTCTATGTTAAAGGCAGTATAAAAATACAAGTTGTTGCTATAAATTCAGGTAAGAAGGATACAGACACAGAGTGGGAAGAGGTCAGCAGAGTAGGAAAAGGTTTGTGCGGAGTATAAACACTGACATAGACAATTGTGTCAAATGTCCTATTTTTGTGCTGTAGATTCTATCACTTTATTAGATAGGAGCATTCTTCCCCATTAAGAAACAAATATTAAAGGTCTACTATTTTTGTTCATGTCCATAAAATTGGCAGTTCACTTGAGAATTGTCCCATTAAATCCATGTCCTTTTGCTCGTTTTGGCCCTCACGGTACACATAGGCTACACAATCTACGTACCTAGTATCACAGCTACTACACTGCACAAGCCGACACTAACAATTCAGCACAAGGCAAGACAAAACAACTCAACACAACCCAATTCAACCCAACTCAACCAAACCCAACCCAACTCAACCCAACAAACCCAATGCAACACAACCAAACACAATCCAACACAGCTCAACCCAGTACAACTTATCACAACGTCACAAAACTTTATCATTTATTTTGAAAATAGGAAGAAATTAAAATCCTCACATAATGGCTGTTTCAGTGTTCACAAACCATGGTTTGGACATTTATTAATAAGCTGAATGAAAACAGGATAGCCTTTTTTAGTTCCAAATGGTGGTTCACTAATTAGTTAGGTGCCAGGTTACTTGGATTTGGAAAGTTGAGCAGCTCAACATTGGTTCAGAAACTCAAAGGTCCTAGAAATGGATTTATATGAGAAAAGAGACAAAGACATGTATTTGTATAGCTCTCAGAACTGTCTTCAGTTCAGGCAACTGTTTTTAATCTCCCCTCTAATTTTTTTTCCAGATTATCTTAAATTTGTACTCTCTTGATGATGACCACATCAACCTATCATGTTTTACCTTATAAAAGCCCTTTGTAATCTTAAAGTCTCCTTCGTCTTTGATTGCAGCTCATTGGTCAGAATATTGGCATCAGCTCTGTGCCTGCAGTGACACCTTAGAACATAGAAACATAGAAAAATAGGAGCAGGAGTAGGTCATTCGGCCCTTCGGGCCTGCTCCGCCATTCAAAAAAGATCATGACTGATCATTTAATTCAGTACCCTGTTCCCTCCTTCTCCCCATATCCCTTGATCCTTTTGGCATTGAAATATATCTATCTCCTTCTTGAATATATTTAATGACTTGGCCTCCACTGCCTTCTGCGGTAGAGAATTCCACAGGTTCACCAGCCTCTGAGTGAAGAAATTTCTCCTCATCTCCATTCTAAATGGCATACCCTGTATCCTGAGACCGTGAACCCTGGTTCTGGACTCCCCAGCCATTGGGAACATCCTCCCTGCATCTAGCCTGTCTAGTCCTGTTATAATTTTACAGGTTTCTATGGGATCCCCTCTCATTCTTCTAAACTCTAGTGAATATAGGCCTAGTCGACCCAATCTCTCCTCATATGCCAATCTTGCCATCCCAGGAATCAGCCTAGTAAATCTTCTTTGCACTCCCTCCATGGCAAGAACATCCTTCCTCAGATAAGGAGACCAGAACTGCACACAATACTCCAGATGTGATCTCACCAAGGCCCTGTATAACTGCAGTAAGACATCCTTGCTCCTGTATGCAAATCCTCTTGCAATGAAGGCCAACATACCATTCGCCTTCCTAACTGCTTGCTGCACCTGAATGCTTGCTTTCAGCGACTGGTGTGCAAGGACACACAGGCCTCGTTGCACCTCCCCCTTTCCCAATCTATCACCATTCAGATAATAATCTGCCTTCCTGTTTTTACAACCAAAGTGGATAACCTCACATTTATCCACATTATATTGCATCTGGCATGCATTTGCCCAGGCACCCAACTTGTTCAAATCACAATCTTTCAAAACCAGACATCCCCCACCGCTCCAATACAGAGCATTGATATCAGGATAATCATGAATGCAGCCAAAGGACTCACTGAAATTCAAGAACAGCAGAAATTAACTTCCAGTCTCTTAGCTAGGGCAATACATTATCAATAACCTCTGACAAATATGTACTTTACAGCTGAGGTAAATTCAATGCAGCATGGGGGAATTGCTGCATTGTCAAAGGTGCTGTCCTTCAGATGAGACATTAAACTGTCCTCTCTGATGGATATAGAAGGTCCTGGACTGGATTTTAAGAGCCTGCCTTCATTCCCGGTGGCAAGCTCAAAAAATGGCGGCCCACACGTGCGTGTCGCACACCGAAGAGCTGCCGTGATCCTCAGCATAGTGGCTCATTTAAATAGCTGGGGCAGCCTGGCATCTCACCCCGCCCCCTCCAATCATGTGGAGGGGGCGAGCTGTCTGTCGCTGGCAATGCGTCAGCTGCCTATGTGCAGGCACTGGCGTCATTTTTAAAGGGCAGCCAGCCCTGCCAGCAAAAGTGAATTTTTAAAGTGGACCCCCACCCAAAATTTACAAAATAAAATTGTAACACCCCTTTCCAAACCCCAAATAAAAATTACAGTATCTGCCCTTCCTCCCCGCAAAACACTTACCTTTGAATTCTGACCTTTCTCCCAAGTGCAGCCCTTCCCACCATCCCCTATACTGATGATGCTTATTTGACCCCATCCCCCCACCACAGTAAAAATCTTAGCTCCTCCCCCATCCCCATCAGTGTCCCGCTTGCTTTCCCCAGACGGGGAATTGAAGATGTGGGAGTGCTGGCCGCCATGCCGAAGATCGGGGAGGGCTGGAAGATTCAAGGTACATTGATTTAAATTTATTCATCTCATTAATTTAATATTTATTAAATATTTTTAAAGGGCTGCAAGCCCTTCAGCTGAATTTACATTTCTAAAGACACATTGCTTTCACATTGATAGTAAAAAATTCAATAAAAACTGAAAGCCCCTCTACCAAACACTCCCCTCCCCAACCCGCCCAATGACCACAGACGTTATTTTTGTGCATTTCCCACCAAAAAAAAGCTTTATTCCCAAGCCGAACTTTCCCCCCTGAACTTGGTCAACTTTGCCCTTCAACCCCTTCCCACCATCCCCTCAACCAACGGAAACAGTTTTCTCTGCTCTTCACCCCAACCCCTCGCCCTGAAAATTTCACTCCTCCCCCCTCTCCACCAGTGTTACGAAAGCGCGGGAGTTCCGCCCACTGACAGTTGTCAGGACAAGGTAGGTTCTTTGATATTTATTTAAATATATTTTAAAATGTAAATGAAAGCTTCACCACCGAGCGACAGGGGTGCCGCACCGAGGCCTCGCTGCAGCCGGTAATATGCAATGGAGCCTTCCAGGCATTGGGGGTCATGGCGGGCCTCTCCTGGAAGAATTTTCCCGGCATCCCAGCCACAACCCCTGATGTTGGAGGGCTGGTAAAATTCAGTCCATTGTGTCTATGTTTGGTTTTCAAGGTTTTTTTTTAGGTTGTTCCAAAGTCCTGTGGAATGCTGGGGGCCAACGTTTGGCCAATTTCTGAAAATTGTCCATTACAAACAGCATTTTTGTGCTTTAAAATGTTGGCTTCTTTTAAAGTTGAATGTGTTCTTGATGAAGCTACACGAATTAATCCCAAGTGGCTGATTTCTGACTCCTCAGAGTATCAGTCACTTTTAAACCAATGTCTCCTGTTTGTTGCTGAGCCAAGACCTCATGCATGAGCTTTCACTGTCAGTTTTTAAAGTTGAATAGGTTCTTGCTGAAGGACTGGCTACACATGGCATTATTCAAAGAAGAGCAATGGAGCTCTCTGCAGTATCCTGGCCAACATTTATCCCTCAAGCAACCTAAAACAGATTCTTCTTCTTCTTCTTTGGCCTCCTTATCTCGAGAGACAATGGGTAAGCGCCTGGAGGTGGTCAGTGGTGTGTGGATCAGCGCCTGGAGTGGCTATAAAGGCCAATTCTAGAGTGACAGGCTCTTCCACAGGTGCTGCAGAAAAATTTGTTTGTCGGGGCTGTTACACAGTTGGCTCTCCCCTTGCGCTTCTGTCTTTTTTCCTGCCAACTGCTAAGTCTCTTCGACTCGCCACACTTTAGCCCCGCCTTTATGGCTGCCCGCCAGCTCTGGCGAACGCTGGCAACTGACTCCCACGACTTGTGATCAATGTCACAGGACTTCATGTCGCGTTTGCAGACGTCTTTAAAGCAGAGACATGGACGGCCGGTGGGTCTGATACCAGTAGCGAGCTCGCTGTACAATGTGTCTTTGGGGATCCTGTCATCTTCCATGCGGTTCACATGGCCAAGCCATCTCAAGCGCCGCTGACTCAGTAGTGTGTATAAGCTGGGGATGTTGGCCGCCTCGAGGACTTCTGTGTTGGAGATACGGTCCTGCCACCTGATGCCAAGTATTCTCCGGAGACAGCGAAGATGGAATGAATTGAGACGTCGCTCTTGGCTGACATACGTTGTCCAGGCCTCGCTGCTGTAGAGCAAGGTACTGAGGACACAGGCTTGATACACTCGGACTTTTGTGTTCCGTGTCAGTGCGCCATTTTCCCACACTCTCTTGGCCAGTCTGGACATAGCAGTGGAAGCCTTTCCCATGCGCTTGTTGATTTCTGCATCTAGAGAGAGGTTACTGGTGATAGTTAAGCCTAGGTAGGTGAACTCTTGAACCACTTCCAGAGCGTGGTCACCAATATTGGAGCATTTCTGATGTCCTGTCCCATGATGTTCGTTTTCTTGAGGCTGATGGTTAGGCCAGATTTGTTGCAGGCAGCCGCAAACCTGTCGATGAGACTCTGCAGACACTCTTCAGTGTGAGATGTTAAAGCAGCATCGTCAGCAAAGAGGAGTTCCCTGATGAGGACTTTCCGTACTTTGGACTTCGCTCTTAGACGGGCAAGGTTGAACAACCTGCCCCCTGATCTTGTGTGGAGGAAAATTCCTTCTTCTGAAGACTTGAACGCGTGTGAGAGCAGCAGGGAGAAGAAAATACCAAAAAGTGTGGGTGTGAGAACACAGCCCTGTTTCACGCCACTCAGGATAGGAAAGGGGTCTGATGAGGTGCCGCTATGTTGAATTGTGCCTTTCATATTGTCACGGAATGAGGTGATGATACTTAGTAGCTTGGGTGGACATCCAATCTTTTCTAGTAGTCTGAAGAGACCACGTCTGCTGATGAGGTCAAAGGCTTTGGTGAGATCAATGAAAGCAATGTGGAGGGGCATCTGTTGTTCGCAGCATTTCTCCTGTATCTGACGAAGGGAGAACAGCATGTCAATGGTCGATCTCTCTGCACGAAAGCCACACTGTGCTTATCTGATCTTTTTCATATTAGTGTTTGTGGGAGTTAGCTTTGAGCAAATTGGCTGCCTTGGGTCCTACATTGTAACAATGAACACTTCAAAAGTACCTCATTGATTGCAATCCAGTTTGGGACATCCTGAGGTCATGAAAGGTGCTGTATAAATGCAAGTCTTTCCTTTTAATGATCAGGGTTGGAATGGATATGACAGTGAGATCCTCATCAATGTCTAACTGAATGAGAATAGCGCCCTTAATAAATTCATTTTCTATTGAGGAAAGCACCAACATTTTTCTGTCCAACTGACTTCATGAAGCATATTTAACTAACTGTTAATGAGCCTTTAACAAGCCTCTTCTCCCCCTTTCACTTTTGCTATTTACATCTCAGTATTTCTTCTGTGGAAGGAATTAATTTATCTGAAAAATTAATGCAATTTGTTGAAAATTTGTGAAAAAAGATCAACATTCCTCAGCAATTTACACACTCCACCTTTTTCATAATTGTTTAACCATGATGAAAATATACTTCATGTTGGAGCAGAATTTGATGGAGCTGGACAACTTATCATAAACATTGTGAAGGCAGTGGCATAGTGGTAATGTCACTACACTAATAATCTACAAGCCTAGACTTCATGGTCTGGGGGCACAGATTCAAATCCCACCATGGGAGCTGGTAGAATTTAAAGTCAATGAATTAAAAATCTGGAATTGAAAGCTAGTCTCAGTAATGATGCTTTGAAACTATCATCGATTGTCGTAAAAACCCATCTGGTTCATTAATGTTCTTTGGGGAAGGAAATCTGCTGTCCTTACCTGGTCTGGCCTCCATGTGACTGCAGAAATGCGGTTGACTTTTAACTTCATTTTTCTTATCATTTGCCTGCCCACTGTTTTTTTCATGTTTGTGCTTTGGGCCAGAGCTGTTCATTTTTCTGTCCATTAACACCCTCTCTGCACTAACGCTTTGTCTTTCAACACATCATTAACATACCGTTTGCCTTTGTTCCATGACCTTCTGGTCAGTTATTGTCTGTGACCCTGTCCTATTAACATCTTGCCTTTTGTTATCTCTTGTTCCACCCACGCTTTATTTGCTTAAAACCTATTACATTTCTAATCTTTGCCAGTTCTGATGAAGGGTCACTGAGCTGAAACATTAACCCTGCTTCTCTCTCCACAGATGCTGCCAGACCTTCAGAGTATTTCCAGCATTTCTTGTTTTTATTCTATATTGTATATGTAAGAATATTGCTGTTCCTGTCCAAGTAAATTCTTTATCTCTTTTGACTACAATTTTATTATATATTATGGTCTATTAATAACTTTAACATATACAATATTTTCCATGCTCACATTTTTGTTATTTCCCCCTTGCTTTAGGTGCTGAATTAATATGTTAATTTCCCAAAATTTTCTAGAAAAATAATTGTGAGTTCACAGCACCTGCTGTTATGTGTGTGTAGAAACCCAGCAATTTATGATGAGGAAGTGATAGGTCATGTGTTCTGAGACCGCCACAAATTTCTGGGCCATTTGTGCTGCTCTGCCTTTAGCCTCACAAAAACAGGAGCTCGCCATCAACCTATTGACAGCCAGTAAAATCTGGAATAAAGTTTCTATTCAGCTTGAAGGTCAACCAATCCTTGGAACTCTGGCCACAACCCAATTTTCCAAATCTCAATGTCACTGGACTTCACAACTTCGCAAGTTGAGCATTTATCCATTACTACTGTGGCATAACTTTAAAGCTGTTTAAGAGATGATTATACCAGCAAGTGTACAGATGTGCCCCTTATTCACATTAAGGATCACCTGACAATTCAATAAAACATACTTCTCCAAATATGATAATATTCAAGCAAATAAAAGACAAAGAAAAACCAACATGGAAGTCATGTTCTGATGAAACATAACAGCACTATGTCGTCAGAGACTCCTGCTGCCTAAAATGGAATTTTGGGTTGGATTTTACATAGGCGGCAGGGATCCCGCTACCGGAGCCAAAAGCAGGGGTAAT